>NC_059119.1:57053833-57271333 GCF_020740685.1 Jaculus jaculus
GTAGGAGGGGAGAAGAGAAAGGGAGTAGTTGTGGGGAATAAGATTGAAATTCATTATTATATCTGTAAGAAAAAGTGTCAACACTAGGTGCCTGGGCACTGGTTCAGCAGATTACAAGGCCTAATGGGAGAACACAAAAGAAAGGGAAAATAATATATCCCACAAGAGGTGGTACTTCGTCCATAAGCTCTCTCAGGAATGTGCTCTTACAGATTAATAAGCTACAGTCTGCCCGCTACACCCACTTCTTTAACAAGGTTCTAATGCTTCCGGCTGGGAGGCTCTGATCCAGATTCTGGAAATGCAAGAGAAAAGAAAGGAAAAATGGCAGGTATGTTTTTTTGGGGGGGGTGTTCTGTTTTAGGAAGTTGAATTATCCAGCTGGACAAATCTAATGACCCTCTTAGTGTCTTTCCAAAGCCATGTAAGTGTTTAACGTCGCCCACAAAACAAAGCCAGAGCTTCCTAAATGCATTTTGCATTTCCCGAGGCAGACAGTGAAAGGAAGGCCACCTGGCCAGTGGCTGCTTAGAGGGGAGATTTGTCTTGCTTAGTTCGGGTTACAGATATCTTGACATTCACATTACAAAAGTCCATTTCCAAGTGGCTTTGAAGAGCAGTGAAATGTGCTTGGAGGATGGCCAAAGGCTCTCTTTGGTTTTTCTGTCTCTATCTGCATGAAAAGCTTGGTGCATGAACTATAGCGTGCACGACACCTAAGCTACAGGAGCAGCTAACTGCTTCCTTTAAAAAAAGAAAAGAGTAGAGAACCACTTGAGAGACTGGGAGACATTTTAGGGTTTGAGGTCAGCCTGTGGAGGCTTTACACATGAAGCCAAATAAGCTCTGAATTTGCAAACACAATTTGGCATATATATATTGTTATTTCTGAGCTACTTGTTTTAAGAAATGACTATTTTCAATGTGAATTGGCTCATTCTATGCAATAAGCACATGAAATAAATTTAAAATATTACGATGAAATTGAAGCAGATATCTCTGGATAAAGATACTCAGCATAACAATTATAGCTACTTCTTTTTCTTATTTCGATGAGAAAAAGCCCCTTGCATCCACACATATTTGCACCCCTATTATTCCTTTCTTGTCAATCCATACTTGCTAAGATTTTTCTACTCCTTATTATTTACCATACTTCTAAAAAGCAATAGAAATTCCAGGGTTTCCAGAACAGAAGTTTAAAAACATGCCAACAGAATCATAGCTCCTCAATCACACTGATGCCTGTGCAAGAATTAAAGAGATAAACTGGAGATTTATTAGGCTGAGAAACATTCCTGCGACCTTAGCCTGTGTGTTTCAGTAGCCAGGACCTACTTTACTAAGTGGAAAAGTCAAAACTAGGAGGATCACATAGCCTTTGTCACAGACAGCAGGCAATGAAATGTCAGGACTTGTGATGTCCCTCCCTACCTGAGTGTGCAGGGAGCGAATGCTCACAGATCAAAATTACTGAGCTTATTCCAACATTATTGTAGTGAGATTTATTTTCCCCCACTCCCCAAAACAGCATGTTTTCCCAATGTGCCTTTAAATTACAGTTTCCAATTCATCAGCAAGGTTTTCAAAGACAATGCACTTTGGAACAATGCTATAAACGTACCATATGATTCAGTCTAGTGAGAAAAAAAAAAAGGGTATTTAAATTAGATTTCCTAATGTAGTGGAGAACCCAATATGTGTTTTTATTTGTATATTTTATTTCACAAAGGAAATGAGGCTTGAATCAGAATTGAGGAATAGAAGATTTTCTATCCCACTGCTTCTTAACTACTTTTAATCTATAAAACCTTGAATCAAAAGCAACTTTACAGAGAATTCTAGTAAAGTGACGCTGTTGTCACTGGCATGAAACCCTCCCATAATGGGTCTGTCTACTCAACCTCCCCCCTCCGTGTCTGTGTGTGTGTGTGCGTGTGTGTGCGTGTGCGTGTGTGTCCTTCACAGCCCAGCTCTAGCTACGGTGTCTCCTATCCCCCCTCACAGAGCAGCTGTCTCCCCAGGCATAGGACTGCTCCCCAGGACCTTCTTCCTTTCAGCTCAACCTCTGAAAGAATGAACCTGTTCCCAGGGAGTCTTTCAAGCTGGAATTTGAATCACAGGAAAACTGGAAATAACATATTATTTACTGAGACATGTTATCGAGAAAGAAGAGAAGCCAAGTGTTTCCTTGATCATGAATTTATAAGAGACCATTTCTGTACAAAGCGTCCACAGTCCACAGCTGCCTGGGAACGTGGGGTATGTTCCTGTGGCTCTGTTTGGACTGGCTCAGTTTTGCTTCCAAACAGGAGAAATCAATTCAGAATTTCCCCATCCACACCTTCATACACAGCCAGGCTCTGTTCGCGTAGCTGGGACAAAAGCTCCTAAACATCTTTGTCACTCTGATTCCTATGCAAGTAGGCATCTTTGGAAGCTCGGGTTGAACATGCCCACGTGTCATCGGCAGAAGGTGGACTATGTGTAGGAGATAAGCTAGAGGGACTCTTATAGAAGCTAACACACTTTGCCTTCATTTTCAGTGAGGCACGCCACAGCTCCAGCAGCCAGGATTGCTTGTCTATATGGTTTACCTTGACCAAAAAATAAAATAAAATAAATACTTTACTGGATTTTCCTGGGTGTGTATACTTTAGCCCATCAATTATTTTACTTCCTCTCTCAACAAACAAAGGATTTTTGCCAGAATTTGATTATTGTTATTTTTTTGAGAGATACTTTATTCATTTATTTTTAATGTTTTGTTATCATGATGATTATTCTTAACAACATATTTTGCATGGATACATCGTGTGTTGGTAACGTCTTTTCCCTTGTCCCTGCCTCCATTCCACTGGAGACCCTCCTCAGTGGGGTTGCAGGTATTCCCCATGGGGTTGTGGGTTATGCATTGTGGGGGACAGGGAAATGTCTCTGGCACAATGTCTCAACCTGCGGCTTTTACAATCTTTCTGGCCTCCGTTCCACAAAATTCCCTGAGCCATGGTGGGTGATTATTTTTTTTTAATTTATGAACAACTTCCATACATAAACACAGTGTACCCTAATCACCTTTATTTTAAACAATTGTTGAATAAGGAAATCAAGTCCTACTTTACAAATGGCACAAGTCTGCAAGTTATCCTGAAATTGACTAACTCTGACCTTGACAATTGAATTTTGTTGTGTCACATGGAACACATTTGAGAAGGAAAATTTATGAGAGAGGAGACAGAAAATGTCCTTTAGAAATTCTAAAAGATAAAAATGATAAAAACATAAATTAAGTGGAAGTGGAAAACTTTCTGAAACCTATGTGCTTTCTGCTCCAAGACCCTTAGCGTACCACACCTACTGATACCAGCCATGCTCTTACAGTCACAGGAGGGCCACATGGCTTGCATCTGTTTTCGTTTTTAGTTCCTTGGGTTATTAGGCATTGATACCAGAAAAATATAAATGGTAGATTTGCAGAACAATGGCAACACCTTTGCATCTGAGTTTTTCAAGGTAGATACATATTGATTTTTTTAATTTTTTTTTTTTTTTTTGAGGCAACCCCAACAGACTGGCCTTTTTTAATGGAGAGAGAAAGAGTTGGCACTCCAGGGCCATTGAACTCCAGACACATGTGCCACTTTGTGCACATGTGTGACATTGCACACTTGTATCACTTTGTGTGTCTGGCTTATGTGGGACATAGAGGGTCTAACATGTGTCCTTAGGATTCACAGTAAAGCACCTTAACTGCTAAGCCATCTCTCCAGCCCACATATTGATTTTTAAGATCAACTTTCTTTGTCAATATTCATTTTTTTTCCCCTTGGTGCTAAGACATGTCTTTATTTATATGTGAGAGGGAATGTGAATTTAAGGGTGTTAGAGGACATGAATAGTTTATTGTTTAAGTAGAAAGTTGCATGGATACCACATATGTTAGTAACACCATTTCCTTTCTCCTTGCCCCATTCCACTGGGGGCCCTCCTCAGTGGGATTGCTGGTGTTCTCCACTAGGGTTGTGAGTTACCAGATGTGAGGGCATCAGTCAACCAGTGTAAGGGGCGAGCAGTGCCTCTGGACTTTCTCTTCCACTCTGTGACTCTTACAATCATAGTGGCCCCTTTTCTGCAAAATTCTCTGAGCCATAGTGGATGTGTTTTAAGTCTACTTTAGTGTAGTTCTCTGAGCAGGATCTGGATCTCAGCTCTGGTACAACTTGAATATCATCAGCGTCTGGCTCCATGACCCTGGCCCTGGTTGACAGGCTCACCCTGGAAGCAGCTCTCTTGCTCATCTCACCGATTCCTCTATGGTTTCACCTGGGCCCTGGCTGAAGTATGAGGGGTGGTTCATCTACTTCTTCTAACTACCTTCTGAAAAAGAAAAGCAGATCCTCCAAAGGAGACTGAGATCTGCATAGGTTGAATGGGATAAACATTATTAAGGGAGATTTTTGTGAGTGTTGCCTCTAATGTTAAATTTTGAAAGACAAGCCCTACACAATATCAAGCCTATTAACATTTTGACATAGAGGATGGAGGACAAAAAGAAGTAAACATCAGCATGGGAGAAGGATTACTTGGAAATAGAAGGGGATTCAGTGGAACGAAGTGAGGAAAGGGTGACAAAGGAGGGTAGTAGGGTATGATTTTTTTCAAATTACATTTGTTCATGTGTTGGAATTGTCAATTAAAACTTTGCATGCCGTGTCACTGAAGGGGGTTATTCTAAGCTTGCTGTGGTATACTTTGAATATAAAATGTTCTCCGTAGGCTGATGTGTTTGAATACTTAATTCCCAGTTGTTGGCACTATTTGGACAGATTATGGAACCCTTAAGAGGTACAGATTTGCTTGAGAAAGTGTGTCAATAAGGGTAGGGCTTGGGGTGTTACAGCCTGGCCCTGTATGTTGCTGTCTCTCTAAAACCTATAGTTGAACAAAAATCTATAGTCGACATAGAGTCCAAACTCACACATAAAACACATTTCCCACTGATTAACTACAATTGTCTCAGTTAAATCCTGATTTTTAAACAAGTACAAAAACTATTACAAAATAAAACAGTGCATCTATGGTATGGCATCATGAATGTAGATTTCTTTTTATTTTCTACATATCTTTAAAAAAATATCTTATTTTAGAATCCTTCCATATTTTTAGAAGAAAACTGCAAATAATATAGTAATTCCTTACAGGTACCCATCCCCAGTTTGCAATAGATGTTGGAACATTTGTCACAATTAGAAAAACATTATTAATGCATTATTAACTAAAACCACACATGCACACACACCACACACATACACACACACACACATTCTTGGATTTTATCTACTGTCTTAATTATCATAGATTTTTTTAAACAAATATTTTATTTATTTATTTATTTGAGACAGAGAGAGGAAGAGGCAGAGAGAAAGAAAAAAATGGAAGTGCTAGGGCCTCCTGCCTCTGCAAATGAACTCCAGATGCATGCGCTCCCTTGTGCATCTGGCTAACCTGGGGAATCAAACTGGGGTCCTTAGGCTTCACAGGCAAACTGAGTCATTTCCCCCAGCCCTCATGGATTTTTTTATGTATAAAACATTCATTCATTGAAATTTCTCTGATATTTTTTTCAGGGTTTGACTATGATTTGGAAATTGGGGAAAAACATTAAAGTCAGTTGTGATCCTAATCACATTATACTGGAGACAAAACCTACCAATATGACTTATCACTGAGGATGCTAACTTTGCTCACCCAGCTGAGGGAATGTTTGTCAAATTAGCCTCTCGCTGCCCCACCATTCTATAGCTACATATGATAAACCACTCTTAAGGAGCTGAGAAGCATGTCCCATTTCCTGAAGAGAGGAGTATCTCTATAACTTATATCATTTGTCTGCATGAAACAGTTGCAAAATCCTGTCGTCATATTCTTGTTTATCCAATAACTTATGTGAGTGTAGACTTTGTAATGTATTCTATGTTTATAGTTATGAGCAAGTATTAATTTAATTTATTGCTCAAATTGCTCAAGTTTTGGCTTTTGAAACCTCATATGCTTCCAGTGTTCTTTATGTCTCTCTGGTATACCTTTGAAATGTAGGTGGCTTTGCTTTACTTGTTTATCTGTTAGTTTTGTTTTGGTTTTTTCCAGCAGGATTTCTCAGTGACCTTGCAGCCCGAGCATGTGGAGTCTTCAGCAATAGGGTCTTACCACCTACTCCTGGTGGGAAACCACAGGCCTCAACAATGAACTGTAATGTTTTGGGAGCATTAGGGACTTCCCTGGCCAACAACTCACTGGAAGGTATCCCATCCCTGGCACTGAACATTTTCTTGTAACAATCTATGGTTCCTGAGTGTTCCATTGTCCAAAAAAGTAGGTTTCCATATAACTTATTCATACCCTCTTAGATTTTGACTAACCCTCCCCTCCCCTTCCTTTACTCAATCTCTTCCCCTGCCCTCACATAGGCCTTTTCACCCCCAGTAATCTGTTCTTCTATTTATATATATACAATTTCATCCCCTTAAGTCCTCCCCCCTCCTCCTTCCCTTATAGCTCATTTTTAGTTTACTGGCCCCTGTTGCCGAGTTCAAGCATTTGTAGCTAGGATCCACCTATGAGACAGAACATGCAGGGCTTGGCTCTCTGGGCCTGGGTAACCTCACTGAGTATACCCCTTTCCAGGTCCATCCATTTTCCTGCAGATTTCATAACTTCATTTTTCTTCACCACTGAATCCTGAGGACTCATCACACTGCCTTACAGATAGTTGCACATCCATGTTTATTGCTGCTGTATTCACAATAGCTAGGAAATTGAACCAGCTTATATGTCCCTCACCTGATGAGTGGATAATGAAGATGTACATTTATATAATGGAATTCTATTCAATGGTAAAGAAAAATGAAATCACTTGTTAATTTTTAGAATATGCTTTCTTACTATATAAGATACTCCAGACTTATCTCCTGTATTTTTTTATCGCAATCCTAGAATAAGCCATCTTTCAAAATTAAATTGATTTAAAAGTGGAAAGACACATACTTGGCCATGGAAAGTGGTACATTCCTATAAACCTATCATTTAGAAGGCCACAGCCAGAGAATTACAAGTTTGAGGTGCTACCTAATGGAACACTACCTCAAAAAAGAATTAATAATTATTAGGCCTAGATAATAAACAAATACATCTATTTCTGGCACTAGAATTTAATCAATATTAATTTTCATCGATTCATTTATTCATTCATTCTCTTCCATTAACACCATTAAAGAGACCAGCTTGCATCTTCCTTGCTGGGAAACTCCCTAACTGCTCACTCTCTACTAAGTGATAAATCTTATAAACAACACAGGCTTGAAATAACTACTGTAGTTACTTACAAAGCACACATGTTTCTTTGTGTATAAACTAATATATAAAAACAATGCATAGAGCATTATATGTTGTACCTCTCTGTATACATATAAAATACTTCCAAGATAAAATGTCTGTCCTCAATATGAAAAGTATTGATAATAAATGTACTAATAGCCACAATTTTGTGATTTCAACTACTTAATTTACAAAAAAAAAAGAAAGAAAAAAATGTCAAAATGAATCGTTACCATAACAACTGCATGCAAGTTGATTTTTGGCAATCACTTCATCATTATTTTAGCATTTCAGTTTCCAAGACAACCCAAGGCAGTTAGCATTATCTCTAAATATACTCCACAGGTATTTTTTTTTCTTCAATGGATCAAGGGCTTTCATTTTTATACTAAAGAGATCAAGGTTATCTGAATAAAGTAATGTAAAATCTATCAAAGAAACCTTTTATCATAAAAAAAATGCTCAAAATCAAATAGAGTAGCATTGGAGATATTTCATGTTTACCAGGGAGTTTTACAAGAATACACAAAAGAAAAAAAAAAAAGAATACACAAAAGGACAAGAGGAAATTCATTTACATTTCTAGCACAGGTTATGGCCCACAGATAGAAGTGTTTGGGTCAGAGAGTCAGACCTCATTCTTTGTTGACACCAGCTAGAATGCTTAAGCGCTGCTAACATTTTAGTCACTTGGACACGTGAAGGCTGCAGTTTTCATCTGGATTCCTGGCAAGGGCTTTCTGTAGGTGAACCTGTTTCTGCAGTGGAAGCTTCATGTCTTCTCTCTAACTAAACCACTTGTCAGTCTTTCTTACACTATCACTCGCCTTTCACGTTCCTCTTTATATGACTTTCCTTTCCTCCAGCTTCTCTTCCCTCTCTTGACCCACCAAACTCATATTTTATGGCAGTGGTTACGGTACCCGTAGTAGTTCAGAGGCTCAAAGATGATGTGCTCAATAAATTCCTGTCTTGGCTCGAAATGTTACTTGGGAAAAACTTCAATCAAAATAGTTCAGACAGTTGCTGGAGAGATGGTTTAGCAGTTAAGGAGCTTGCCTGTGAAGCCTAAGGACCTAGGTTCAGTTCCCCAGGACCCATGTAAGCCAGATGCACAAGGTGGTACATGCATCTGACTTTGTTTGCAGTGGCTAGAGGTTCTGTCATGCACATTCTCTTTCTCTCTCTCTCTCTCTCCCTCCATCTATCAAATAAATAAATAAAATATTTTAAAATTTTCAGACATTTTAGTACACACATTTTTTAGTAAGAAATCTCTAAGCAGGACCTTAGTATTCCTACAAATATCTGTTTTGACTTTCAGAATTATATGATACTGAGAGCTGAACATCATGAAAAGTAGACTTTCTCATATACTAGCAAGTATACAAAAGCCATATGACTTCAACTGAGCAACACCAAAAAAACAGACAATTATTATTTTTTATCCATTTTGTTCATATATGTCCTGAACAGATACTCCCAAAAGGCCAAAATTAATGTAGTTCTTCAGCTATTCTATGCAAGTTAATCCACCTGGGATCAGCTTAATGTGAATCAACATAATAATAGCACATAATGCCATTTTTCTGTACCTTTCATAACTCAAACTGTAATATCATGGATAATATTAAGATCCAAAGAAGTCATGGTTCATTTCCACAGTTCAATTATCTTTATTATTGCCAACTTTATCATCTCAGCAAGAACCTTAGTTAGTAATTTATAATTATATTTCTCTTTCAGGTATTCTACAGAAACATCTTTTATATAAAAGAGATTTTACTTTTTATTATACACTTTGGCATTTTTAATTCACATTTTTACAGTGAACTGTATTTTATTTTCACTTTTACAAACAGGGAGAAATAATTATCACCAAAAATATACAAATATAGGAAAGAGTAGATAATATATCAAACAAACTTTGTGATGTAGTAGGATATTACTTGAATGGCATGCAACATAGACACAAAACACCACCAGTTTAAGCTAGAGCTATTAAATACTCTCAACTAATCCTTTTTTTAGAAGACCTGCTGAAGATTATTTAAGCACTCTTTATTTTGTCTTTCCTGGGATGTCACTCTCATCTCAAGGTTCATAATGTCTTCACACCGTGTTTATAGTCCAGGGAGCAGATATGGGAAAACTATGCCTCACACTTCTCTTTTAAAAATAAATTTTTATCATCTTACCAGAACTTGGATTTCATGATGGCATTTCCATACACATTTTTGTTTCTCTCCCTCCTTCTTTCCCCTTCCTCCTCCTCTCTTGGGGTCCCCCAAAGTGACCTCTGTTTTGCTTTCATACTATGTTTCCTTTTGTCCTTTTCCCCTTCTCATCACCTCTTCTTCCTCTCTCGAGATCTCCTATCTACAACCATAGCCCATACTCAGACTCACATCCTCTTACTTATATACCTAGAAACATTAATAGTTAGGAATCCCATGGTAACCTATACTTTCTGCTAAAAGGTTGTTTGTTTCTTTTTCAAATCTAGTCTCTCAGCCACATTGCCTGCAAGGAGAATGTGCTTGGTTGCTCAGGAGGGCACTAAAGGCAGATGACTCTGTGGTAGAAAAGAAGCAGAAAGTTGAACTGATTCGCTGAGCTGCTGTAAGAGTTCACTGCTGTGCTTGCTTCGGCAGCACATACACTAAAAATTGGAACCATACAGAGATTAGCATGGACACCGCGCAAGGATGATTGAAAATTCGTGAAGTGTTTCATATTTATAACAAGGCACACTTCTGTTAGACCACTTGATTACCCACCAGAGGTTAATGGTAAGATCCTACTGCTGAAGACACCATACGCTGTCAACCCAGAACATGACGAGACCTGGTTGGAATCCAGAAGAGCGCCAGTCCCCAGAAAATTAACCCATCTAGTGCTGGAAGGTGCTACGTGAGCTACTGGGGGAAAGTGGCCAACATCTGCCCTAGCAACTCAAAGTCTAAGCGACTCAGAAGCAAACAACCTGATGTGATGCTCACACAAGTGCAATAGTGTCACACAGCCATGGAGGTTAACCAACTCCTCGTGGATTGGCTAACAGATCTACTCAGTGGAAAGGAAACCATATCTGGAACTGGGAAATAAGTCAGAATCATAGCCTGATGATGATTTTGCTTTCCAATGCCAAGCCCCAACTAACCTTAGCATATTAGAGGGTCTACACACTTTAAATTCTCTCTAAATAGATAATGGTTATCCCATTTAACCGGTGCTGACTTCACTCTCCTTTGGAGATTCTGCTTCTCTTTTTCAGATGGGAGTGGGATCTGAAGAGATAAATGGCCCAGTGCACATCACCCCTGCCCCAGCTGAAACCACAAAGGAATTGGGGAAATGAGCAAATATGCCGCTTCTTGGTGAACCTGATATCAGCACAAGAGTGAAGGAGACAGACACTGAGGACACTCAAACACTTGCCAAAGCAGAGATTCAGAGGCTCCTAAAGAGTCCATCACTGAAGTAGATTTAAAATGCACCCAACATGGTTCAGGGAATTTTGCGGAAGAGGGGGAGGAAAGATTCTTAGAGCCACAAGTTGGGACATTCTGCATAGACATTGCCTCTCCCCCATAATTGACTGCTGCTCTCATAATTCATGACCCACAATCCCCATGGGGTTGACCTGCATCCCCAATGAGAAAGACCTCTTCAGAAAAGGAGCAGGGAGGAGGGAAAGGATTGTACCAACATGTGATGTTTACATACAAAACATGTCCATATTGAATAAAAATAAATTTTAAAAGAAAGTTAATTGCTAAGAAGCTAAACTTTGTCATAGATGGAAAAATCCCAAAGAGAGGACTGTCCAGAAAGGGCCCAAATGGGCAATAAGAAGGACAGTTGAGGCTAAAACAAAGTAAAATGGAGTTCATGGTTAATGTGGCCTGAGGCAGGAAGGATTGATACACAAGTTGCCAAATCATGTTTATTCACTTACCCCTCTCCTTGGCTATGGAAACTATAAAATGAAAGTAAAATCTCAGATCAGGGCTTGGGGTAGCTATCCCAGCTCTTTGGCCCCTGGGTAAATAGTTCCCCGCTTTCACTCATAATGACATTGGAGTGATCTTTCCAGAGAATTTCTGAAACACCTCAATTCCTGCATGGAGGAAGGGATAAACAGATATGGAGAGACAAATGTCAATATCTATCAACTTCAATTCCCACTGGAAATATGTTTGTGTGTGTTTCTAAATATCTCAAAATTCAAAGTGAATATAGAGGGAATAAGATAAAAGTATGGCTTAAAAAGTATGTACTGTCTTGTAAGCTGAAACCTGGGTCACTCAATGGTGAGCTGTCACATCTAATGGAAACCCTTATTATTAAATGCTCAGAATTTATAGATTTACCAAAGAATTGCATGCAGTGCTCTAGAAAAGTCATTTTCTTTTGTTCCTGATAACTGTTTTGTTTTATTTCTTATTTTTCCTACTCACTATTACAGGGAGCCTCATTTTCTTGTTCACTGTGGTTTCCACAGAAGTAAGACATATTTGTTTTGCAGAGACAGCGGCTATGTTTAGCATGGTGCACTTTTTAACATTTTCATTTAATTAATTTTCTTTCCTTTAGCCTCTTTCCACTGACGCTTCCTTTCTCTCTTCTCTTACCTCTCTCTCTCCTTCTTTATCTCTCTTTTCCTCTGTCTCTCCTCCTCTCTCTCTCTCTCTCTCTCTCTCTCTCTCTCTCTCTCTCTAACACACACACACACACACACACACACACACACACACACACACACTAAACATGGCCCACTAGTAACTAGTGAGAGATTTTATAACTTTCAGTTCTATGTTATCAGATGTTTCTGGATGGAAAACAAAACAAAACCAAACAAAAACCAATTGTTAGCAATTTGCTCTTCAGTGATACTGGCATGAGCTGTAGTTTATAAGTAAAATGCCAATTTACTTTCTATTTTGTCATCTTTCATGCATTCTTAGTGACCCGAAACATTCCTTCCAACTTATTTCCTATAGGGCAATGTGATAGTTATAAAATTCCTTAAACTTAAATTAGTGAAAGTGATTAGCCATGTATGTCACAGAAAAAATATCAAGAC
The DNA here is from genome assembly GCF_020740685.1 of Jaculus jaculus. Lineage (NCBI taxonomy): Eukaryota > Metazoa > Chordata > Mammalia > Rodentia > Dipodidae > Jaculus > Jaculus jaculus. Next base: position 57,066,297 of record NC_059119.1, read on the forward strand.
TTTATCATATTTTCAGTCTTGCACTCTAAAGTATGTAGGAAGAAATATAGCATGTGAAAACTTTAGGAAGACCCAATTAGAAATAATTAGAATTATTTCCATATTGTAATGCTAATAAAAAGTTCCTGTCTTTTTATTTGTAATGTCTGCTGAAGAAATGGCTCTCTCATGTACTTTTTTTTTCCTCTGGGAAAGTAGACAGGAGATATAGAAATGATGATCACAATCAATATCGAAATCACTTTTAAGCTTCTAGATATAGCTTCTAGACAGTAATTTATTTCAACAACATCTACCTTGAATGCTTTCAGTATGGCCAAGAACAGGTGACTCCAGCTTTTCAAATAAGAATAAGCTTTCCTCACAGGAGGCTTGATTCACAAATATACAACTCACACTTCTTGTTTATGCAATACTTAAATGGCACCCCTTATCTCACACAAAAGAAACAAAAGCACATGCAAATATGATGCTTCAATTGAGATTAAGGACATGATTTTATACACACACACACACACACACACACACACACACACACACACACACTCTCTCTCCCAGGCACAGATTCAAGCATACATGCAGCTGTGTGAAAGTGCAATCCAGAAATAACTGTTGAAGGTTATAGACATGTGGGAGTGGGCCTATGGTGTCAGGTACTCTAGTACTTAAGTTTGGACACCTGTATTTCTTAGTCTATAGCCCAAGAAACCAGTATAAAGTTTATATCAATGCCAAGTGTATTTCATTTACACAGTGAACAATGTTATAAATGACCACTGAATGAGTCTGCATGTAGATATGGAGACAAATTTGGCTAATAAGCCAATTAATTACTTGACTCATCTGTGCTGTTAACTGTATCAAAGAAGATTTGATGAAGGTGTTTTAGAACACTGAGTAGCAGAGTGAATGTAGACACGCTGCCCAGCGGCCTTTGCAAGGTCTAAGAAGTCTGCTTACTTCTGTGTGAGGTTTCCATAGTAAGTAGTCACAGACCTTTCAGGGAATTATGAAGGGAATCATTATTGAATACAGTTACCTTATTTTTGAATGTCTATTCTTCATAAATATTAGTCTTCTGTGGATAATTTCTGGGTCGGAGATCAAGTTAAGTTCTAAAACCAAATCAAGGTTAAGTGACTTTTTAACTATCCTTCTGTTGACACATCCTTAAAGTCTTTCTGTTATAAACATTGAGCAATACCCTTGGCAGCTTCCCTTTCAACACAGTATGTTTTATTGTTTGTATCCACAGATGCTCTGTGGATGTAAGTACAACCTCTGTCACCATAATGATAATCACATGCACTCTCCTGTAAATACGAATTGCCATTGCCTCTGCTGTGAAAAGGTCATGGAAACCAATACCATCAACCTGGCCAGCAGAACCAAGGCCTGTCTCCTCACTGATGCCAGTGGTACAACATTGTGTGTGTCTTTAGTGAGTGAAATGTCATCCAGAGCCCCTTTTCAGTACACTAATAGGTTTTCCAGTCTTCTGTGACACTCTTTCATATCATATGTACTTGCCCAAGATGGTGTGCATATATATGTATATATTTGAGAGAAGGAAGTAGTAAGGGAGAGAGACAGAGAAAAGTCACATATATAGAGGAAATGGGCACACTAGTGGCCTCCAGCCATTGCAAATGAACTCCAGATTCATATGCCACCTTATGCATCTGGCTTATGTGGGTACTAAGGAACTGAACTTGGGTCCTTAGGCTTCACAGACAAGTGCCTTAACTGCTGAGCCATCTCTCCAGCTCTTGCCTAAGTTCTTTGATTCTGTCCTCCATGCTCTGCCATTGCAGTTCAGAATTTCTTAGCTATCCTCCCCCTGTACCCTTCCAGCAAACTATTGGAATTGCCCCTGCCCAAAGTTTTTAGGATATGTCCCATGAAATAGGAAATGTTTCCCATTCTGGCACAATCTTTCTTACTATTTTTAAACCTTGACTCAGTGTATTCAGATATATCTATCACAGCAATGATTACTTTGTCTAAGTTACTTAATGACATTTTCAGTCAGTTGGCATTGAGTAAGTACTTGGTAGTTACCACAAACGTGCGAAATTCAGCTGTAGCTTCTCATAAAGCAGTGTCAGCTATAATCAGTGCTACTGTGAGGCTTTAAAATTAATCTTCAGCTTTTATGTTACAAATTCATAGACCTATTTTCAAATTAACATATAACTCTCACCTTTCTGTTTATAAACCTAAAAATTTCAAATAATTACCACCAAGGGAGAACTGAACAACTATTTGCTCCATTTATAAATTTTAATAAATACTCTCAAATATACCAATATAATTTGTAAATTTAGTTATGTGAATTCCTATTGCACATGATTTACCTGTCCAATTTATTTAAACCACTTAGATTATAGTAATAAATGATTTTCACAAACTGAATCAGCACAAGTATGGCTATAGTTATCATAAATATTTTATAACTGTGCAGAAACAATACAACGTAAACTAAAAAATCATGAAATTATACCAACAACTCAATTCTTTTAAGTAGATATCTAAGGCTAGCCCACTACTATATCAAATTCTGTTAAAGTGTGTAAATATGCTAAATGACAAATATCTATTATATAGCACCTTAAAATTAAAATGGTAATATGCTATATGTGGCACTTTGGGAGGAAAACATAAAAGCAAGTGACAAATTAAGAAGGAGGAAAGAGGATCAAGTTAAGGGAAAAGAGGGTAGAGAGTGACATGACCAAAGTACTTTTTTATGTATGACAATGTCACAATGAAACATTTCATCTTGGAAACTTGCTATATGCTAAGAAGAAAAATAGATTGTTGTTGATACTTTTATTTTCTTATTATCTTTTAAGCATGTTAGAGTTGAAACACACTAGGGAAGAAAATCATCGTCTTAGTTAACTTGAACACAGGACAGAGCTGTCAATGTCTAGAGAGATTGTCTCAAATCCTGGAAAACCAGGTCTGACCCTCTTTAATATTTACTATGTCATGGCCTTCAATCTTCAAATCTATTTAGTCTTAAAACTTGATGGCCTTTCTTATTCTCTTCTATGCTTCTGCAATTTTCATTTCAAACTCTAGATCTAGGGTATTTAGAAAACTCTAAATACTATTCTTCTTACTCTAAAATCTGAACTTGATAGACTTCTGGGGTATGTCTATGCTTTTTCCCCCTTAAATTAAAACCTGATTGGGTTTGGGAAGCATTCATCTCTTTGTGTTCTTAAGACTAAACAGTACTATCCTCTTTTTCAAGTAATTTCTAGAAAATTTTGGACACTTTATAACATTTTACTTGACAATGGACACAATTTACAAAGCCTTTCTCTGGACAAAGAAGAATTTAACTGTACAATTTTACAACCAGAGAAGGTAGTCTTTTCTTGACTTGAAAATCTTGCCCCTACAAACTTTTCTAACCATCCATCCATTCAATTAGTCATCAAACATTGACCAAAACTTTCAGTGCCAGGAAATGCCCTTTTCCCAGAATGAAATCAAGTCGCTGAAAATGTATTCCCTGTTGTTGAGGAGAAATGTTGGAAATGAAGCAGCCACAATTCTTTTATCTACAAAAGGAGAATAACCGGGAGTGTAAAACTGTGCCCCAGGCTGAGCCCTTGTCAGTCTTGAATAAATGGTAGTGTAGTCAGGCTAGGCACACTTCAGGTTGTACCAAGCACTGTGTGGTGGAGAAGCTTCCTGATATATGGACATGAAGATCACCTGTCTTTTAATGAACACTCAGGAATGTGTTGAGGCTGTTTCTTGCTTATTTGTCAGTTTAGGTGATTATAGATTCAGTCTCTGCACTTTCCTGACAGTCATGGAATTCAGCCATCGCCTGAAACAAAAGCTAAGCATTCACTAATAAATATCCACTGAACATCACTATTCATCCACAACTCAGCACTATTCTGGATGCTGAAACAAACAGAATAAAGCCTTCCTGTCGGGGAGTTTACGTGATTGTAGCTACAGTCTCTAGATAACTAGGTGCTGAAGGAGCAGTCATCAAGAACCATGTGCCACCATAGGGAACTCTGACCCATTTGAGAGCATCCTAGTTTTATTTTTATAATTTTTATGCTTTGATTTTCAGTAATATCAATTAATTTCTACATATTTTGCATTAAAGAACATTCTAAGAATCTTGTATCACCTTTCTATTGTTTACCATAATAAACACAGAACTGTTTCTAAGTTGAGTGAAAAAAAAAATCTATTAGGGTAAATTACTTGATAGTACATCGTAACCTGCATTGACTTGTGGCTTAATAAGTTCTGTTATAACACATCTGCATTTTGAAGCATCTTGAACCTGTCTCTTTGAATTTTATAGCTTTTATCTTGAGACTTTTATGTCAATAGTTGATCTAATCTAATAAAAGATGATATGATTTGAACTAAGGTATATTTAATTATTTAAAGTGCTCTGAGATTTTCTGGATTATAGAGGTCACAGCCTATCTTTGGGTGCTGCTCATGTAGACTCCACTCAGTTCCATTAATGATGTTGTTACAGTTCTTACCAGCATGATATGTCAGTACATGTGACTGATCATTTGCTGGTCCAGTTTTTGAATCTAGTTTCCTAGATAATTCACAATCTGTATTTTAAGCATACCATTCACATTATTCTTTCTTTGTTAAGTTTTTTTTTTCTGACATAGTCTGGGATGATTTTAAATTTCAAATTTCATTCAGTGAACAAATTTCCGCAGAGCTTTACAATTAACTCCACATGTAAGTTGCTTTCTGTCACATCAGAAGTAAAAGAAAAATCCCAAGTTACTGTGTCATAGAGTTGTCACAGCTCTGCGATGTTAAGCAGGTAGTTTAATTTGCAAAGTTTCATCCTATCAGTGAATCAAATTGATGTGGTCTTGGGCCAAACCGTTCATGAATGTTAATGACAGCATTATTCAAAATCTCTCAAAACTGAAAATAGCCTAAATGCCCATCAAAAGATGAGTAAATTAAATATTAGCTACATAGAGGCAGCAAAATATTGGGAATGGAAGGAATCAACTACCATTATACATAACACTGCCAATGGATTACAAAAGTGACATGCTAAGTGAAAGAAACAAGAGAAAAGCAGAGAACATACTCAATGGACATACAATGGAAAGTTAATCTACAGTATACCAAAGCTAATTAGTTATTATCTAGGGCAAAAAATTCAGAGAGAGAGAGATTAACCACAAAGGAATTTAGGACTTTTGATAGCAATGTGAATATTCTGTTCTTTATTGCAATGAGGGTTTCATTGGTGGGTAGAATTTATGAGACTTCTCAGATTGTACATATCAAACAAATATATCTATTGTGTGAAATCATTCCTTAATATAACCAATAAGGACAATAATTACTGGAGAAAGTAAAAGAAGGGGAAAGTAGCACAAAAATTAAAAATAGCCTCTTTTACTATTAGGATTATCTGTAATATTTTATGCTCATATGCACTAATACTTCAAAATGATAGAGAGAAAGGAATTTGGCCTTAAGAAGTTCTATTGAAATATTCTTTTCTTGCTTAACACACACACACACACACACACACACACACACATACACACAAACATACACTTGGCATTTTAAATTTCAAATGCAAAGATACTTTGTCATCTCCCATATAATACTACTTCACATTCTATAACCAATGTAAATCTGTCATGAGACAAATGAAAACATACAAAGATGACAAGTTGAAATTTTTGTCCCCTTAAATTTCAAATTTTTGAGTGACATTTCCGTCTCAATCCTGATATCTATGATGCTTAATGATATTAATTAGGCTTTCTGAAGTTTCTACGTTTCACTTAGGTCTGATGAACTTCAAACCACCAATGGCAATCCTTCCCTGCTATAGCAAGAGCTTGAAATAATCAGTGTCATTTGACAAGCTAAACAAATTCAGAAGAGAAGATGAAGTTAATACTTTGAGTGCCCGCTCATCAGAAGATACAAGTAACACTAAGCATCTCCCTACTGGTGTAGAACAGAGTGAGGGTCCTATCATATCAGAGTTCGGGGATACACTCAGAACATCTCTGATGGCTTTCCCAAGGGCAGACACAGTTCTCATAAGCAAGTGAATGATCTGAGAGGGAAGAGGCACATAGGGTGCAGTAAGAACCTTCTTATAGCTAACATGAACGTGTTTCTTATGACAAGTGTCCTAATTCTCCTCTGCACAAAATAATTAATTTTTATTAAGGAATGTATTGTTATATTGGGATTGTAGTTTATCAGTACAATGCTTGCCTATCATGTGTGAGGCCCAATCTTCAATAGCCAAGAGTGCTCAATAAAATAAAAATTAAATAAAGAAGGATTGTATTGTCACTCAAAAATTTTTGTTGTAGTAAGATTCACATTGCTGGCAGAAAACACCCAACCAAGAGCAGCTTGTAGGGAAAACAAAAACTAAGGCTTATTTTGGCTTACAGACTTGAGGGGAAGCTCCATGCTTGCAGGGGAAAATGATGGCATGAGCAGAGGGTGGACATCACCCCCTGGCCAACATCAGATGAACACCACCAACAGGAGAGTGTGCCAAACACTAGCAAGAACAAGCTGGCCATAACACCCAAAAGCCTGCACCCAAAAATATACCAGGAGGTTTTAATTCCCAAATTGCCATCAGCTGGGGAACCTAGCATTCAGAACACCTAAGTTTAATGGGGGACACCTGAATCAAACCACCACAGTTATTAAATTTATAGCTAGAGCAATATGACAAAAGAAATGTAAAAGATACAAATAACAGCTGGGCATGGTGATGCACACCTTTAATCCCAGCACTTGAGAGCAGAAGTAGTAGGATTGCCTTGAGTTTAAGCCCACCGTGAGACTACAGAGTGAATTTCAGATCAGCCTGGGCTACAGCAAAACCCTACCTTGAAAAAAGAAAAGGATACAAATAATAAAGGACATCAACATATCCCTAGTTGCAGATGATATGATCTATGATCCTATATAGGGAAGACTCTGAAGACCTTACCAGAAAACTTTTATATCTAACAAACACATTCAGCAGAGTAGCAATATACAAAACTCAGTGTACAAAAAATAGTAGCTTTTATGTGTACCAAAATCAATAACTTTTATGTATGCCAGCAATTGAGAAACAATATAATTCACAGTCAAAAGTAAGAATAAGGTAGAAAGAATTGCCATCTGTATAGATAAGTAGACTTAATATTGTGAAGATGGCCATATTATCAATTAAAAGTGTGATACAGATCAATACAATCCTCATCAAAATTCAGTGTCATTCTTCACAGAACTTAGAAAAATGAGAGAATTTTTTTGTTTGTTTGTTTGTTTTTTTTTGTTTTTCGAGGTAGTCTCACTCTGGTCCAGGCTGACCTGGAATTAACTCTGTAGTCTCAGGGTGACCTTGAACTCATGGTGATCCTCCTAACTCTGCCTCCCGAGTGCTGGGATTAAAGGCATGCACCACCACTCCCGGCTTTAATTTATTTTTATTTTATTTATTTACGTATTTATTTGACAGAGAAAGCGGGAGAGAGAATGAGCATGACAGGGCCTCCAGCCGTTGCAAAGGAACTCCAGATTCACGTGCCCCCTTGTGCATTTGGCTAAGGTGAGTCCTAGGGAATCAAACCTGGGGCCTTTGGCTTTGCAGGCAAACGCCTTAACCACTAAGCCATCCCTCCAGCCGAGAGAATTCCTATGGATGTATCCAACTCTAACCCTGAATAGCTGAAGCAGTACTGAGCAGTGCTGGAGACATCACAAAATACCTGCTTTCACACAGGATGAAGGAGATGGACACGGAGGACAGTCACCACCTACCAAACCAGAGATCCAGAACTTCCTTCCTAAGAGCCCATCACAGAAGTCCATTTAAAATGAACCCAACATGGCTCAGGGAATTTTGCAGAAGAGGGGCAGAAATATCGTTAGAGCCACAAGTTGGGATATTTTGCACAGAGACACTGCCTGTTCCCCATAACTGATGGCTACCCCTACAATGCACTACCCACAATCCCCATGGGGTTGACGTGTATCCCCAGTGAGGAGGGCCCCTTTGGAAAGGGTCAGAGATGAGAGAAGGGATGGTACCAACATGTGTTGTTTAAATACTAAGTATGTCCGTAACTAAAAAAAAAATGTTAAAAAATACCTGCTTTCCAACATAGTACAAAGCCAGAGTAACAAGTCACCATGTCACTGGCACAAAAGCAGATACCTCCACCAGTGAAACATTAACAGAGGAAGAGGAGTAAACCACACTGACTCTTGATAGAAACACCAAGAACTTGCACTGGAAGAAACACGGCCTTCTTTAGTTTAGTAAAAGATATGTTAGCCGGGCGTGGTGGCGCACGCCTTTAATCCCAGCACTCGGGAGGCAGAGGTAGGAGGATCAAGGCAAGTTGGAGGCTACCCAGAGTCTACGTAGTGAATTCCAGGTCAGCCTGAGCTGTACATGTGAGCATGCCAAGACACCTTGCCATTTCCTATGAAATCCAGACACTTGAGCTACTTTCGCATCTGGGTGGCTTGGGAATTAAGGCAGGGCCAGCAGCCTATGCACGTACCTCTAACTACTGAGAATGCTTTTTAGTCCTTTACACAAATGGACATGCCCAAAGGCATAAAAGTCACTCTACAGTTGAGACACTCGTAAATCTGTTGAGCCTAACCCTTTGCATGATAGTCAAGTAATTGAATCAGCTTAGAAGCTCATAAGAGGCAAATGTATAAAGATTGTGTGACACACACAAAACGGGGTCTCATTTCACCATAAATAAACCGTGATGTTTGCAGGAAAATGATAGTGAGCGATAGTGAAGAAATGTGGTTTTCAGGAAAATGGATAGAATTGAAGATCAAATAAGCTAGATTCAGAAGGACAAAGACTGGACATTTTCTTTCATATGTGAAATCTATGTTTCTTCTCCAAAATACATGAAAGCAGAAAGATGAGGGAATAGCAGGAGGAGGGGATATGAACAGAGTACCGCGTGCATGTGTGAAAATGTCACAGTGAAGTCAATTATTGTGCACAGTTGCTTTGTGCTGATAAAATAGCACCATGAAAGAGATGTGCTATTTGAATATCTGGCTGGATTTTCAAAACTCACAGGAAATAAATCAACTCAGGGTTCTGAGTGCCTGCTAGGGCTGACATCAGTGTTGCTCACAGCCAGGGCATGGATGCCTCTCGCCTCCCCTTTAGGTCCTTGTAAACATGGGACATTCTCAGCAACATGATTTTGATATTCTAGTTAAAGTTGAGCAACACCAAAAGCTACTCAAACACCGGCAAACACGAGGAAGGGAGAGAGAGACAGACAGACAGACAGAGAGAGACCATGCTTGCAATAGTCCCATAACAGGTTACATTATGGGCATCAAATGAAAACAATGTTCTTTATTCCTTTACTCTTTTCTACTATTGTCCCTCTTTCTGCCAGAAAACTAATAAATAAAAGTCAAAGCTACATATCCTTGGTTCTTAAATACTGCACATGGAAAATCACAAAGATAAGACAAACGGCAATTTCAAAATATGTGCAACGTTTATCTTGGAAATTGGCAAGTCAGGGAAAAAAAGGGTGACATATGAAAGGAGACTTCCGTTTTCTACATAATGTATTCTACATTGTTAAATATTTTACAACAAGTGAGTATTGCTTTTATAAATCAACAATAACAACAAAAGTACCATCCTGGGGAAAGTACCAAAGCAAACATGCCTATTTGATGTAGGCACGCCTTCATATAACACTGATTTTTCCTGTGAAAAAGAACATGTCATTGATGGTATTGTTGAAGCATGCACTCTGTACTGAAATTAGATGTCCCTCTGTTTCCTAGATTCCTATCTACTCCTCTTTTGATTAAGGTGGGGGGAAGCTTCTAGCGATTTATTTTTCAATCTTAAGAATTGAGTTCTCCATGATTTAATTAGTCCTATTACAGGATTAGAATAAGATTTAATAATGAACTCAGGAGATTCCATTTTAAAATCTTTATTTTTTAATTCATCTGGACTTGGAAGTGAAGTAAGACATTGAGTTGAGACACAAAGAACAAGCTAATCTTAAAGCTAAAGGTTAATCCCAGGATTGTGTATTTTAATGGTTTTGCATGTAATTTCATTATTTGAAGGGAATGGCTTAAATGCCATTTCCATGTGTGTTTAAACAATCTCTCACTGCAGCAGCTCGGAGAGAACTAATCACAGCCTGATGCTGATGCTCCTGCCAGACCTGTTTGGAAAGCTGGTGCATCCTCAATGATCATTTGAAACCAGCATGTCACTCCAAGATCAGCACCGATAGAGAGGGCAGAGAATGAACAGACTGCGGGGGGAAAGAAACCTGGTAATTGGATTCCAGTAAAGAGAGCAATTCTAAGAAAATACCTTCTTGGGACAACAGCATGGATGAAAAAGTGAGAGTACCATTCATTTACTAATACGAGCTCATTCTAGAACTAGACTCATGGAGCCAGAAATTTGATATCTGAACTACTTCTTCTTGTTGATTTTTGAGAAATATGTTACTAAGTCACACATTTGAAAGTACCTCTAGAATAGTTTTTGAATTTAAAACCACTGTTTCATATCTGGACGGCCCTGCAGTATTTTAGTGAATGAGACTCAGTAGCTAAATTAAGTTGATGACCTTAGATTTCCAGTAGGTGACTTTTATAAGATTTTATTAAAGTTTCCCATAAGTTCCCTCAGAGAAACTTGATTTGCTAACATGAAACAAGCGTTTGGCCAAAGTAGAGCCAAATTAGAGTGGATAGTAGGCATGCAAGAGAAAACTTTCATTTTCTATCTTACATAACCTATAATATTTAAATATTTTACAAGAGTGTATTGCTTTTATAAATCAATAACAGCACCAGCAAAAGTACATTTATTTATTTTTTTTTATTTTTTGTTTATTTTTATTTATTTATTTGAGAGAGAAAGAGAGAGAAATAATGGGCATGCCAGGGCCTCTAGCCACTGCAAACAAACTCCAGATGCATGCATCCCCTTGTGCATCACAGGTAAGTGCTTAACCACTAAGCCATCTCCCCGACCCAAAGGTACATTTATTTAAAAGAGTACAGGGATGGCTCGGTGGTGAAGTCCACTTGCTGGGAAAGTATGAGTGCTGGAGAGCATCAGGTCATGGAGTTCAATTGCATCGCACTCATATGAGCACATGGGTGTGGTAAGCCACGCTCAGCCCTAATGTTGTAGGGAGTAGAAAACAGAGATGCACTGGGGCTGGTACAAACAGCTGCTCTGGTGTTGGAGTTACCTTCTAGTTGCTGGGATGAAACACCTGGCCAGAAGCAGCTTCTGGGAGGAAAAGGTTTATTCCAGGCTTAGAGTCTCTACAAGTTTCTTCACTGCAGAAAAGATTGCCTCACTTCATCACACATCCACAGCAGAGAGAGGGCAGAAGCCCAAGCTGGCTCTGAACACACACAGCAGGGCTAGACCCCCAACCCTGACCCCCCCCCCGCAACATACCACCTACATCAGGGTTCTACCACCTAAAGCCCCCACCAGCTGGGAATGAAGACCTAATCAAAACTAAACAAGATGTGGGAACATTGGGACATTTCCATTCAAACCACCCTATCCAGGGAGGTGGCGGGGGGTGGGGTGGGAAGACAGAAAAATCTGTGGCTGCATGATAGAGGGGAAACATGGATGAATGATGGCAGGAGGAACACTCAACATTCTCTTCTGGCCTCCACACACAACACAAAGCAGTGAATCCACACCTAATCTGCACATGCATGTGTATATACTACTCACATACTATAACACACACACACACACACATACACACAAATAAAAATAAAAATAAAGAAGAATAAAAAAGCCAAGCAAGCTTACTTGGTGTATCTTCAGGTAATATTGTAAATGTTGCTGTGGAAAAGGAAGATAGAACATGTTCTTGGATGTGTATGCTTTACTCTCTACCCCAGAGGATGAGCGTCTCACACATGGGCTTCTGCAGGAGTGTTTGATGACTCACTCCCTTCTTCAATACCTGTTCCTGTGCTCTGTTTCCAAAGTGATCATATTAGAATTCAAATGCCATCATAGTTCTCTTTCTCCTGCATAAATAACTAGCCCTCTATCACAAGTCACAGAATAAATTTAAAGACTACAGATAGCCCTCATAGATTCTCCTGTCTAATTCTTTCTTGCCTTGCATGGATATTAATGCCTTGCCCACATTGTAGTCCCAAAATATTGTTATGGGTTTCTGTACGGGGAAAATTCAGCCCAACTCCTTTAGTTATTTGCTTAAATACTATTTCAACAGAAAGTTCCCTTCTGGTCATTCTGTATAAAATTATCTCCATTAGTTTTCTTATTTCATTGTTGTGTCTGATCTTATATTGGCTTAACTTTTTTTTTAAATGACGGTGCAATGCTTTTTACAATAGTTCAGTGATCTTGGGAAAGATCAAGATTCTGGGTTGATGTGGTACCTTTACCTGAGTTGGTAGTCTGTGGCAGTCCCCATGGCTCCTGGTAGGCCACAGAGCCATGAGGGAGATCAGTTGACAGTTCTCAGCACATAGTGTGGCTCAGCTATAATGTTTGGTGTGCTAAGACCATTAATTTATATTTGGCGTAATGAGATCCTCAACTTATAATGAGTTTATGAAGGCATGTTTCTGTTGTACTCTTAGGAGCACTGTTTCTGCTTTTGAGTTTGCTTTGTTGTGTTTTTTTTAGACTCCTGTTGTATTTTACTGTAGCAGGGTCGGCTTGAACTCATTTCAACACCAGATACACTGTAGGTACTCAATAGTTTTGACTTAATTAAAGAAGAGCAGAGTAACACAATTTCATTTTATCGGAGAATGCAACTCTGATATCATGTTAAATATTCTCCATAAGACTTATGATCTAAAATGACCAAGATGTGACTTTTCACTTCTCCACTTTGTTAAATTATGAATTTCAGGACTAGGCCCGTGAAGGGTTATGAGGCTTATCATGTAGAAGGTTCAATATGTTGAATGATATACTTGGCAAATTAGCTGGGGAATTTTGGTTTAAAGTAATTCCAATTGTTTCACAAACATTCTGTATACTTGGAATTGACTGTGGTATTTGAAAACATTGTTCTTAATCTAATCAAGTTGGCAATAATTACAAGTCCTGTTTGTTACTTAACATGCACGCACTTTGTACCACATAGTATTGATATGTCATATTATATTAAAGAATGTACACTGTAATATATGGAATTCAGTGATCTTAGCAGAGCTGCATATAACATATTAGTACCTATGCCATTTTACATACAGGAGCAGCACAGCCTATCTGCCTATTGCAAATCCTGCGTATGTGATCTTTACAAAGTTGCTTAAAATTTGCCGCCTCATTTTCCTTCCTTGTAATATTGAAATACTGATAATACCTAAAATTTTGTTCAAGTAACTGAGTATATTCACATAATTTTTAAAAATATGTTCTTTGTATAAATACAGTGTTCAATATATGTGAGCTGTTAACTCAAATTTTAAAAATAGCTTCCCTACTGGTATTATTATTCCCATTTTTCAAGTATGTACCTCAGTATTGGCATGAAACTTGCCCAAGGTCACAAAATATGTGGCAGAATCTAAAATAAGAATGAATTTATTGTGTTCTAATATTTTTAGTATTTTTACTTCATAGCAGTGACTTCTTTTATAGCTCACTGTGTACCCTCATTTGACTGAAATCAAAGCCATAATATGCAAATTTAATGTATAATTAATGCCTCCTCCTTGTGTCTTTATTTCATTGACTAAACTGTATGGAGGTTTTTTTGTTTTGTTTTTCATCAACATTACATTCTCTCTAGCTATAAGTATGTTTCTCTTTTCTAGTCCAAGACTATTAAATAAATAATAAAAGATTCTTCTTATGAAACACTCATATTGCTATTTTCATATCCACTCTTAAAAAACTAACTTTTGAGGCTAGAAGGACAGATTAGCTCTTAAGGTGTTTGCCTGCAAAGCCAAAGAACCTTGGTTTAATTCCCCAGTACCCAAGTAAGCCAGATGCACAAGGTGACACATGCATCTAGAGTTCATTTGCAGTGGCTGGAGCTCTGGAGGGCCAACTCTCCTCCCCATCTCTCCCTCTCTCTCCCCACCCTCTCTCATAAATAAATAAAAATAAACAAAATTTTTAAAACTATTTTTTTTTCACTTCCCTGAATTACCAATTTACTATTTAATCTTGTGACAACTTCCATTCCCATCATTCAATAGAAATACTCTTTTGAGATGGAATTTTCATCCTAATTATTACTGCTCTATCATTCACTTATCCTTCCTAGGATATTTTTGCCCGTAATGCTTCCCTCCTGATTACTCCATTGGGTTTTGTGGCAGTGGGTTATCTAAAGGTTCCCATCTATGTAAGTTATTTGTGATTGGTTAACATTTTAAAGAATATTCTAATAGTATTTCTCCCTTTAAGTAAAGGAACGTCTCCCAGTTTTATGTACTGTATGTATTATGCACACATACATTACATATGTATTATATACTGTGTTATATACATATGTGTATGTATATATGTGTGTGTGTGTGTGTGTGTGTGTGTGTGTATTAGGTATTATTTCTATTATATTTTGACTTAAATCCAGGAGCATTTTGACTACTAGGAGAATTCAGTTTTGTGTGCCTTCAGTCTCAGATATCAACATTATTCACATGCAAACATTATATAATTTAGTTTATTTAGAGAAAGTCCGCCAGGTATTGCTCTAAGGAGTTTATATTCTTGTTGGGAGAGACAGACCTCAAATAATAACATCAAAGGTAATTAAAAGTGTTTCTTCATATAAGTTTAATAATGTAGGAAGTTGAAGAAGAGAATTGATATGCTATCTAACAGAATGGTTTTAGTTTTACTTCTACTATCTCAACACTGAAAAGATCTTATCTAGTACAGACCTAATGTCCTACCTTACTTTTTATAATTTTGAAATCTTCTCATTTTAGTTTGTTCTTTGAAGTTTGACACATTTTCAAAAGCTTTAGGGTTTAACTGACCAAGATAAAAAAATTGGGGGGATTTTGTGACATATATATAACTAAAAATGTGCATTCTACTACCATACTTTCTTCAGTGTCAGAGGGGAAAAGATGTTCTCAAAGTCATAAACTCACTGACCTTTAATATTGAAAGAAAATGAAATGTAGTCAAACATAGAGTAAGTCATTGCTTTTGAGGTTTGAGGTCTCTTAGGGTTTTTTTTGCATGTTTATTATTTATAAACTATTTGCAGACATACACATTATACCATTGACAAGATTTAAATTCATTATAAAATCAGCATTAAGCAATTTTGTTGAAACAACTGCCAATTAGCTTCCACATAGTATCATCAGAAAAATGATTATAGTCTTTAGTCATTGACCTGAGAACCACATAAAAATAGTGAGATACTTACTTATCTAAATAATAGACAATGTATCATATTACAAATGTATTAGAAGCCACAGCCATGGGTCATGTTTGCGTTCCCTGCTTCACAATATTTTTCTATTATGACTTGAAGGTGGTATGACAATATTTTTCTTATTTTAAAAGCTGCATTGCAAGCAGCTTTCCTCCAACCTCAAGATCTAATTCAGACAACCACTGGGAATGCATTGTTATTTTCATTACAGCATTATTCATTTATATAACATCTCCCTACCTCAGGTACCTCAAGGTGATTTATAAACATTAATTGCCCAATACCCATAGTATTCCTTTGAGATATTTGAGTCTGAAGTGAGCTAATTAGAAATTATAATCAAATCCCATTAAACACTCACACACATACACACACACAGAGAGAGAGAGACTTTTTCACCTTATAGCCCCTTGTAGTTTCTTGAAGGCATCTGACCAAGAATTATGAAAAGACACAAAGGGCATTGAGTTCTTTGGACAGCAGGAGAGCTGTGCACACCTCAGTAAGAATCTTTGCATGTATTTATTATTTATTTAGTCCTATGGATTGAACACAAGGTCTGGAGCACACTAAGCAGTGAACTCTACTACTGACCTTCAAGGCCAGCATTAAGCCCAACTTACAGTGAAGTGAGTCATTGACCTCAGAAAGCAATACAGAGAGTATAAAGCAAAGTGCATGGCAATAAAATTTTACCAACAAAAATAATTGATATGACATGGCAGTTAATGTGCTTGCCTGCAAAGCCTAAGGGCTTGTGTTTAACTCTCCAGGTCCCATAAAAACCAGATGCACTAGATGACACAAGTGTTCAAGTTCGTACATGCACACAAGGTGGCACACGTGTCTGGAGTTCTATTATAGTAGCTGGAAGTGCTCTCTCTCTCTCTCTCTCTCTCTCTCTCTCTCTCTCTCTCTCTCCCTCTCTCCCTCTCTCGCTCTCTCTCTATCTCTATCTCTCAGAAAAAAAGGCCAATCTGTTGGGCTTTCTCAAAAAAGTATTTTTAAATACAAAACAAAAATGAGACGGTATAAAACTAAGTTCATAAAATTTTGGTAATAAGGATACAAGTCTAAATTCAGGCTTACTTTCTTTTGTTATGGAAGAAAAATGTCATCAAAACCACTAAGACATTACTTTTCCATTCTCGTATTAAATTAGAATCTTAAAGGCTCATGTAGTTAGAGGATGTGTCTGTCATACCCAGTCTCCCTTAATTACCCTTTCTATCATCGCCAATGTTGGTAACTTTGCTTTGATGACTCTACTTCTAAACCATTTATCTAGCATAGGACCTCTGATCACACCATGAAAACCACCACACCAAATTCTGGCCACTGTCTTTGGAGAACTTCTTTAGCTAATAATCAATCAACAAAGCCAAATATATAGGGGGGGGGGAAGGTTTTGGGTTTTTCAAGGTAGGGTGTCACTCCGGTCCAGGCTGACCTGGAATTAACTATGTAGTCTCAGGGTGGACTTGAACTCATGGCGATCCTCCTACCTCTGCCTCCCGAGTGCTGGGATTAAAGGCGTGCGCCACCATGCCTGGTGGGGGGAGGGTTTCTGAGGTAGGGTCTCACTCTAGCCCAGGCTGATCTGGAATTCACTATGTATTCTCAGGGTGGCCTTGAACTCAAGACAATCCTCCTACCTCTGCCTTCTAAGTGCTGAGCTTAAAGGCATGTGCCACCATACCTGGTCCCCAAAATGTTTTTAATATGGACAAACTGAATGCACCACTCGTGAGATGTAATTGAGATTAAAAATGATTTATCCCAAATTGCCAAATTAAAAATTAAAAAATCAATACAGAGTAAAACAATTAAAAATATAACAAGAAAATATGATCATTCCATTAAGCAAAATTTAGATTTAATCAAACAATTCTTGGAAAAATATAATTTATAAGGCCAAAATCAAAATCTTAGACTTTGCTTTCATTATTAAATGTATTGACTCAAATATTTCAGGGAAGTGAAGAAAGTCAAGCAAGTGACCTGCTTGACTTGCTTTGGTTCCATCAGCTTAAAAATATATCATTTGGGCTGGAGAGATGGCTTATTCTAAGGGCCCATGTTCTACTCTCCAGATCCCACATAAGCCAGATGCACAATGGTGAGGCAAACGCTAGGTTGCACATGCCCACTAGGTTGGAGTTCAGTTGCAATAGATGAGGCCCTGGCACACCAATTCTCTCTCTCTCTCAAATTTATTTTCTCCTTATGTAAATGAGAAGGTTGAACACATAATTTCACACACAAAAAAATAAAAACTCCAGGCTTACCAGTTTTCACCAACTTGTTGTGCCAAGTGTGAGGAATAAATGTGCCAATTTTACAACAACTCTTCCAAGAACAGGGAACTTGATATAGTATTCACTTCTTCCAAGCTGTCATAATCCTCCCACCAACCTACAAAATGGATAGGACAAGAAAGAGACATAGGCAAACTTGCTTGCGAACACAGAGTCAAAGAATTCTAAATGAATCATTAGCAAAACTATTTCAATAAATGCACTATATCATGCTCAAGTAATCATTCTTTCAGAAACACAATGTTCAGTGAACATTAGACAATCAGCCCTTGCACTCCATCCACCTCTCAACAAATAAAAATCACATGATCAACTCAGTAAACATAGAAAGAACTATGTTGAAAGAGCTGTTGATCCAAGTTTTAAAAGGAAAAACCAAGCAAACTGGGAATGAAGAGGCCAATTTTAAATCTTTTATAAGATATTCACCAATATCCGAGAGCAAATATTTGCTGTGTGTGTGTGTGTGTGTGTGTGTGTGTGTGTGTGTGTGCATGTATGGTGGTGTGTGTATGTGTGGGGGTGTATGCACATGTATGTGCTCATGTGGCACCGCATGCACTTTCAGGCAGCCAAGTAACCTGCTTCACTCACTTTACTTGTCTGAAATTACCAAGTGAACATTTTTAATAAAAGCTAAAGTAACATTTAGAAATTTCCTTTACAAATTGTATTTTCTAAATTTTTTTTATCATATCCAAAATTTTACTTATTATCAGAATTTTCACACATTCCTGATATATTTTCAAATTATTATTTAGTTATATATTTATTTTAGAGTGAGAGAGAGAGGCAGGTAATGAGAGAGAAAGAGAGAGAGAGAATGGGCACACCAGAGCCTTTAGCTACTGCAAACCAACTCCAGGTGCATACTCCACCATGTGCATCTGGCTTACATGGATACCAAGGAATCAAACATAAGTAATTAGGCTTCACAGGCAAGAGCCTTAGCCACTGAGCCATCTCTCCAGCCCAATCCTGTTATAATTTTTAAATGTTCCAATCTGTACTGATATTTTAAATTTATATTATAGGTTATTTGGATCAACTTATTTGTTATCTTGATTATGTCTCCCTAGAACTTCATTAAATTTGTTTATATTAATTGATGCAATTTTAATGACTTTTAACTAATATCTGCTTTATTTCCATAAAGGTACTTTCTATGCTTATTTTATTTTGTATTTATTTATTTATTTATTTATTTATTTATTTTTGGTCTTTCGAGGTTCAGAGTCACTCTAGCCCAGGCTGACCTGGAATTCACTATGTATTCTCAGGGTGGCCTCGAACTCACGGCGATCCTCTTCCCTCTGCCTCCCGAGTGCTGGGTTTAAAGGCGTGCACCACCATGCCCAGCCCTTCTTTGCTTATTTTTGATGTGAATGTATACAGTGAGCTTATGTGTATACATATATCACTGATGCCTTGCTAAAATACTGAACTGGCCAGGCGTAGTGGTACACGCCTTTAATCCCAGCACTCAGGAGACAGAGGTAGGAGGATCGCTGAGAGTTCGAAGCCACCCTGAGACCACAGAGTGAATTCCAGGTCAGCCTGAGCTAGAGAGAGAGAGACCCTACCTTGAAAAACCAAAGATAAAATAAAATACTGAATTGAAGCTGTGAGAGCAGATATTCTTATCCTAATCTCAGAGAGGAAGCATAGCTCTTCACCAGTAAGTAAAATGTGTGGCGTCTGGACAGAGGGTTTAGCAGGTAAGAGCCCGTCTGTAAGCATGAGGGCTGGAGGAAGCCTAACAGACTCTTGACTTGGATCCCCAGGACCCACATAAACAGCTGGGCATGGCCACGTGCATCTGTAAGCCCACATGTTGTAAGGAAGTAAACATTTGAATTACAGGAGTTCTTGAAATGCCAGGTGATGGCAAGCAATTCTTAGGTGAAACTAAAATCCTAAAGCAAATATTCAGGTTTGGTGCAAATAAGGAGAAGTTATAGATTTACTTCAGTAGTTTTCCCCATGCAAGTTTCTGGGGAAGCTGCCAATTGTTTCCTAAGCTTATGAACCACCTCAGTAAGTTTCACAGTAATTAAGTAAGGGGGCCTTGTCCTGTTGGCTCCTTGCCCCTAACATACTTTGCAAGGAACATGAGTCACATTAGATGTGATTATGTGTGAAAATGAGACCTAATTAAAATGCAGTGGTGGAAAGCACATGCCTTCCTCACTGCTACTCCCTGCAATGGTTTTCAAAGTGAATTTACCAACCCCGGGAAAAATAGGAAATAAAGCTCATTATCTCACAAATGGGAAAAGGAACTGAAAATACAAAAAGAGCTTTATTATTTACACATTTTAAGATGTAATCCCAGGGCCAATTTACTCCCAAAATGCTTCCTCTCCTTCTTTTAAAATATCTATCTATCTTACTGTCACAGCATCCTATTAATTCATGGGACCATAAATATTTGCCCAGCTACAAGATTTAAAAATTGATAATTATTCTAATATCAGTGAGGATTTATAATGAAATTTCTGATTAAATTATTAACATAATATAAATCACTAAGTGACATAAAAGCATATATGTGCATAACATTTGTACCTATATACATATAGTATGTCATGCATAGGACACAGTAGCTAATATTTATCTTGAATGCCATTTTTGACTGAAGTATGGGGACAAAAGCTAGACAGCAGAAAAATATCTTGGAGTTACTAACAGGCTTCATTTGGCAACAATACTGATGTGTGACAGTAGTTAATAGAATATCATATCATTTCAATTAAAAGTTTATATGCTGGAAGTTTACATAAATGACAACAAATTATTTCCACATCTAGAGCTTGTGAAGCAGCAGAGGATGAACTGTGCGCTATTTCAAAGCATTCATGTGAATACTCCATTATTTTTCATCATTAAAGTAACACTTTTTTCCCCAAATAAAAAATATTGAGAGAAACGAGCATACTATAACACAAAATCTATTTTTATTTTAAATGGTTTATCCATTTCTGAAGAGTCAAAAAGAAAATTAAGTTTCATCAAAAGGCCTATTCATGCTTTCCAAACCAGAATTAATAGCCTGTCATTTTCCTTCTGCCATCCTTTCAATTCTGTGATTATGGAACAGCGGTTTTCTGATTTGTTTCTTTGAGTGTGGGCCACTGATTGTATGCTGTGGTTAGCTGATAGTTGTCTTCAAGGAAAGTCCCCACTAGTGCATTGTGGGACGCTGCGGTCCAGGTTCCTTGCCGTTGGCTCTGCCTGAGTATCTGGAAAGCATCGAACACAGGCAGCACTCCTTGTTTTGAGGCCACAATTACAAAAGCAGCAGGCATGCACAGGTTATGAAAGATTGATTGATTAAGTACTGCCTACCGTCCTCTTAGAGGGAACTGGTGGTGATGGCATGTGATTGTCAGGAGACTATGCTGAAAGGGAGAAGGGATTTTTAGATGAAAAGAGTACTTGGTACTTATTTTTATGATGTCATTGTGTGTGTGTGTGTGTGTGTGTGTGTACATATGACTAGCTAATGGGCCTCAAAGTGATCAAATTAGTGGATTTCTCTTTTCCTTAGTCTCATAGCTAGTTCATTCAACTTTTCTTCATTAGGAGTTCTTATTAAATGATACCAACATCTAATTGGATATGGTTGTATATGTGGCAAAACCCTTCAATGTTTATATCTTATTTATCCTGCATTATACTTTTGGTAAATTTGGGATGTGACTGTTTTGTCAAGAGAACTCAGGAGCGCATACAATTTAATATCTAGCATGTACAGTCTTTCTGACAAGGACTAGGGTCGCCATTGTACTCAACCCTATACCCTCTTCAAATTTCATGTCTTTGTGAACTCTGCAAGTGGCCCGAACACCAAAAGAGAAGACAGAGTAACTATTAATTTGCTGCATCTTATGTGAATAACTTTCCCAGGCTGAAGGATCGCATCCAGTTATGCTCTTCTGGCTTGCTGACTCCCAGAGCCCAGCAAGTTATCAGATGGTGAGCTACAGGGAGCTCACGTGTGTTTCTCCTCTGCTGTCTCGTCCTATAAAACCAGCAGTATTCAACCATGGGTAGTCTATCCAGGTAATCTTATACAATCACGGTTAACACGCAAAGGTGCCACCTTTACACACATAACCAAACTGTCTTCTACACACCCCTAATGGGGATAACACTCTGATACAGGTTTTGGAGGGTGAAAAAATCACATTCAAGCTATATACAGCTGCTAAGCTAGTGGAAGTGTGCTCACAGACAGAATATAAGGAAAGTTAGGCAAGAATGCTGGTGACGCCCTCTCCCTGTGGCTTCCTTGTCTTGGGCACTGACACAGGCCTCCACTACTGCTGACTCTTCCTCATTCCAGTTCATTACCTGTTGGCACCTAGCTGTGGTGCTTTGAATCGGATCGCCCCTCCAAAAAAAATTCTGTGTTTTGAATCCCTGGTCACCAGCTTGTGACAATTTGGGAGGTGGAGCCTTGCTGGAAGATGTTATATCCATCCTCCCCGACCCTTGCCAGAGCTCAGAACAATCTCTCTTGCTGCTGTTCTCCAGCTGGTGTGGCAGAGGTGATGTCCAGCTTCTGCTCTGCCATCTCCTCCTTGTCATCACAAAGCTACCCTTGGAGACTAGAAGCCTCCCAACTGCTGCATTTGAAGAGGTATTTTGTCCCAGCAATGTGAAGGTAACTACAAAATAAAATTGACACCAGAGGAGTGGGGGCGTTAACTCTAGAAACCTGACGGCATCGCTTTGTGTTGTTTGGAATTTGTTTGCAGGAGGGAATGTGTAAGGATTGGAGAGCCTGGACTAAGAGACACCTTGCAGTTCTGTAAGTAGAGCTTGATGGGCTGTTATGGCCAGAGATGAAAGACCTGAATGCAGAAAGAACTGTGGACTGTGAGGCTTGGACTATAAGAAGAAATAAGAAATTTTTCAGGTCTGGACTAGAGGCAATTGTTATGAGAGGCTAGCAGTAATCTCCCTGTGTTATGAGAACTTGAGCAGGGTTGATTTTAGAATAAATGGACTGGTGTCAGCAGATGGACATGGCACGTATGTAAATGAAGGTTTGGGGATGAAAACAGCAGCCCACTTCATACACAATTTCTTAAGAAACTATCACCATTGAGACTGACCCAGCTATTCTGCATGGGAACAGCAGGGAGAATGCTAAAGGGGTTTTCTTTTCTTCAATGTTGGCTTTATTCCCCCCTCCCTTGGATTAATAAATTAGATAGCTTACCTGCTGCTATGAAATTATAACAAATGCAGAGAAGAGACATTCATTGGATCTGCAATGTGGTTTTTGGTGTTTTAGTGGGGGTATGAGACGCTGGAGGTGACCACTGGGTGATGTGAAGCAGGGAGATTGAACTCCCTGCATAGAGGTTCTGGAAGATCATGGAACAGAACTGTGGGTTGCAGTGGAGACCCCAAGAATTTGGAAATGTCAAGATTATAAGATGGCTGTCAAGGGATGGAATGGAGTTCAGGGGCAGAATTAGAACCACAGAAATTTTGTCACAGTTCTTAGATGCCACACATGGAGCTGCAGGATTTGGTGTTTGCCATTTGTCTTAGAGCTTGCATCGGTTTAATTGCTTTCCAAGATATGCCCGTGGCCATCTTTTGCAGTGTGAATGTGTATGTACTCTGTGCCATTCCGTGTATGTGTCTTGTGTTTTGGTTTTATAGGCCTACATTAAGAGACTTTGGACTATGGGGATCTTTGAATAGTCCTGGAACTATGGTAAAAGCTACGGTGTCTTTCCAAGTTGGGCTAAATACAGTTTACATCACAATATGGTCATAAGCCTATGGGTGACAGGGGTGAAATTTGGTGACTTGAATCAGATGTTCTCCATGAACTCATGTGTTTTTAAGGCTTGGCTGCCAGCTGGTGGGAACAGGCACACACACGTAAACACACACACACACACACACACACACACACCTATCAGGAAAGTTGAGCGGGGGTAAAGAAGTGTACCTTCCTATTCCATCACTGAGTGTGCTTTCTATGTCTAGAAGCAATGAATCCCAGCAACCATTTGAAAGTAGGGCATTTTGGCATATATTATCTGGTAACAAAACATTTTACAAATACATAAAGATAGAAATCCCTCCTGAGAGGCACAGGTACTGAGGTTTGGTTGAGGTGTCCTGATCCCAAGCTCCCACAGCTCCTGAGAGAAAGATCAAGAACAGCAATTCAAAATTTAAACTTAGATGTAGCTGTGCTTAACTGGTATTTGTCTACAAGGAAAACTTGAATCACGTCTATGAAAACAACAACAACCAAAAAAAAAAACAAAATGTTCTAAACTTGATTTGGAAGTAGTTTTTGTCTTATTTTTCTGAGCTATCAAAAGAGGCACCGATGACTGGTTGTTGCTTCGTGGGTGTTACATGAAGTGACTCTAGCCTCTCTCAAGCTGACATCAGAGAAATGCAGAAAACTTTCTATCATGTCATTTTTCCAACAAAAATGGTGACACCTTAGCAAAGACAGACACTAGGACAAGCACAACAAGAAAGCAAGCCTTGTATTGACTGAAGTTTATACAATTTGATAAAAATTTAAAAAATTAAAAAAATAATCAAAATTGATAAAGACAAACTTGGTGTTAAAACAAATACTTACTTAAAATCTCTCAGAAATCCTAAACTGATCACAATAAAAACTGACAAATTATGAAATCCAGAAAACCAGCAAATAAATATTTATAAACATAATACAAACTGCTATTTCCCTATATTTCTGGATGAATAGCTTTGATTGCCTCTCCCAACATCAAGGATTCTGTCACATAATTCTTAATAAAGGAAGAAAATAAGATTACTTTGTCTCTCCTCTAGCTAGTTCTCTTCCCATTACACCAACTTGGAATCCATCCACACAGGCATGAAACTCTGGTCTCCATCCTGCCTTTGGGATGGAACATAGTGCTAAAGCAGGAGGCATTAAATCAAGGCTGGCTGACGCTCCCTGAAGGGAGTTCTGAGTCTGGGGAGATTGCTCAGTTGTTAAAAGTGCTTGGTTGCAAAGTCTGCCAGCCTGGGTTCAGTTGCCTAGTACCCACAAATGCATACAGTGGTACATGCATCTGAAGTTCATTTGCAGCAAGAAGCCCTGAGCACCCATTTATATTACCCCACGCATTCTCACATACATACATATATACATACATACATACATACATACATACATACATACATACATAATTTTAATAAAAAGAAAGACACCCAGAACAGGGACTTGATTAGACACATACTCATACCAGAACATGCTTCTGCTGCCAAAACTTTAGGGACGAAGCAGTCACTGTGATCTCTTCCTAACCTTAAAGATTTGGCAGAGGGAAGGATTTCCAGCAAAATGAAGTGTGTTCTCAGGCCCAGCTCTGACTAATCTTTGTTTACCTTTATTCCTTCCAGACACACACATGACCTTCAATATCACAGGCATCATGCTAAGTGCTGAAAGTGTGAGCAGAGCTCCATTTATACCAGTTTGAAGTTCCCATTTCCCTCCTTAGGAAGAAATTTTCATTCCCTGGTAAGTAGATAGCCTCAGAGTGGAAATAAAGAATTCCTTGAGAAACCCAGGATGATTGTTTTATCAGAATTTTAATGGACTTCTAGACCCACCAGCATGTGGTTGTGACTAGAACATGAATTAGCTGTCATTGTCACAGGGATCAGTACTGTGCAGACAAATTTCCTTTGCCAACACTGGGCATTCTATTCTTGCTGTCCAAGTGAGTCTCTGTAGCATTAACTATGGCAGTCACATAAAATTACAGAAGCAATTTTAGCAAGAAAAGAACGATCTCCTCACGCGGACCCATGGCAGGACTCAAGTGGCCGACTCTATTATGTTGAAATCTGTAGCATAACAGAGAGCTTTTAGATGCCAAAACTGCCTTCAGCACTTAGATGTATTCATCTATATAATGTGTCATATGTAGGACACATTCTCATCAAAACTCATCGTACTCATCACAGAAACTTGATATTCTAAAACAAGACCTTCATTTTGGAACCTCATTTCCTAACATCTAATTATCCTCCCAAAGCTATAATCTTTTGTTTGTGAAATCATAATTCATTCCTATGGAAATATGATTATGATTTCAGGTAAAGGAACAAAGAGGAAAAATAGACAAAACTCTTTAAAGTATTCATTTGCATGCAAATATCCCCAGAAACAAAATAAAAATTGACAAAATAAAACACATGATGAGTTGAGTAAATTGTGACTAAATATATTGTTTCTAAAAATTTCCCAGCACCAGGTGTTTAAAAGTACACAGCTTATTCAGGTTGTCTGAAAGTGTTGCCTCTGCAAACTGTTTTATTTTTAATGTGATTTAAGAGCATTTTCAATGTTTCACAAGTTTTTACCCATCTCAATTTTTTTTTTGATTTATTAGAGAGAGAGAAAAAGAGACAGGGGATGAGAGAAAGAGGCAGGGGAAGAGAGAGAAAAAAATTGGGCATACCAGGGCCTCCAGCCACTGCAAAGGAACTCCAGACTCGTGTGCCACCTTGTGCATCTGGCTTACATGGGTTCTAGGGAATCAAACCTGGGTCCTTTGGCTTTGCAGGCAAGCACCTTAAACTCTAAGCCATCTATCCAGCCCCTTAAAATTTAAATGTTGTTCTTCCTATGAATATTTATCACTGTGTCAAATTTCAGTTTCATCCAATGGGTAAAATATTTTATACTGGTTCATGCCGGTTCTTTCAGCTGCTTGGGATTTAAAAGCAGGAAGATCACCTGAGCCCAAGAGTGAGAGACCAGACTGGGCAACAGTACAAGACCCCATCTCATACTTTAAAAGGACAAAATCTGAGATGGGCATGGTGGTTCACATCTTTAACCCCAGCACTTGGGAGGCAGAGGTAGGAGGATCACCATGAATTCGAGGCCACCCTGAGACTACATAGTGAATTCCAGGTCGTCCTGGGCCAGAGCGAGACCCTACCTCAAAAAGATAAAAATAAATAAATAAATAAATAAAAGATCTTTTTTTTTTTTTTTTCTACAGGACATATTGAGGTCAGCAGTTTTCAGGGTGAATTCTACAAATAGTCGCTTACATCACTGACTTTCCAGATAATTGAACAACATAAACCTGTTGGCGGTGGTACCTATGCAGTAAGTAACTTCCATAACCTACATTCCTTCCATAAAATTCCTTTGGTCACTTTATCATGTCCAGTATCGCCTCTATGTCTCATCTAAATTCTTGTGGGTCCGCTGGTCATTGTTTTAAACAATTCTGCTAATGTCTTGTTCCACTCTCCTCCTACGGCATCTCCACTTTGCCTCTCTCTCTTTCTGCACTGTTTTTAAATCACCCCCTTGGGCTTCTCTTCACCCAGCACCCCAAAGAGGTGAGTCCGCGTTTCCCATATTCTCTCTCTTTCACTGCATCTTGGTGTGGGGAGAAAGACATGTCACTAAGGCTGAGCCATCAGGAGGAAGAGTGTTTGTGGGAGGTACCCCAGGACTGGCTGTCTTCCTGTGTGCGCTGTGGAAGAGAATAGAAGCTTGGTGAGTGGGGTCCAGTGGGACTATGGGGGTGCCCTGAAAGATGGCTAAACGATTTGAGGGTGTGTTGATGCCCCTGACTGTGACACACAAGAGACTGGGGTGCCAGCAAGTTTCCTCAGAGGCCGCCTGGCCATGGTTAGGGGTTATAACATGCGCAGCCAAGGTAGAGATGTATGCGCAGAGAGCACGTGGCCGTGTAAAGGACTCTCCAGTTGAGCTGCCTGCCGGTGATGTAGTGTGCTCAAGAACCTCTGCGTGAGGGCTGGAGAGATGGCTTAGCGGTCAGTTCGAGGCTCGGCTCCCCAGGACCCACGTTAGCCAGATGCACGAGGGGGCGCACGCGTCTGGAGTTCGTTTGCAGTGGCTGAAGACCCTGGCGCGCCCGTTCTCTCTCTTTCTCGCTCTCAAATAAATAAATAAAAATAAACAAAAATAAAATTTAAAAAAAAAGAACCTCGGCGTGAGCTCTGGAGTCATCCAGGATGGGATGGGATGAGAATTCTGGTGTGGCTGGGTTTTGAGTCATCTATCCCTCTTGTAAACAACCCCTCACCCTGCTTACCCTGCTTCATAAGTAAACCCCAATAAACTTACTGGTTCACCAAACTGGTTTGTGTGTGATCGTCCCTTGGTGTGTCATTAGTGTTTGCGACGTCCCAGGAAAAAGGCTTCCAAAGACAGCATGATAGCCTGTGTTTCAACAGCATCCATTACTGCTTCTCTCACTTCCAATCCACTGTATTCCCTTCATTCTATTTAACCAAATTCTGTTGAATTCTGACTAGTTCTTATTCTTTTTTTTTTAATTTTTTTTATTTATTATTTATTTGAGAGCGACAGACACAGAGAGAAAGACAGATAGAGGAAGAGAGAGAGAATGGGCACGCCAGGGCTTCCAGCCTCTGCAAACGAACTCCAGACACGTGCGCCCCCTTGTGCATCTGGCTAACGTGGGACCTGGGGAACCGAGCCTCGAAACGGGGTCCTTAGGCTTCACAGGCAAGCGCTTAACCGCTAAGCCATCTCTCCAGCCCACTAGTTCTTATTCTATAGTTTGTAATCCAGTAGTTTCTTCTCCCCAAGTGCCCCTCTTTCTCCCTCTTCACCATAGCTGTTTATATTTGTCATAAAGGCTTATTATTTTATGTTTGTCACCACCTATTCTCATTCTATTTCTCTTTCAAAGGCCAGCAATTCCCTGCCCAAATGTCCTCATGCACTACCTAACCCATCTGCAATATCTTGCCACTGTGAAGTTCCAATCCACTTGCCATGCTATTAACATATGGCCAAGTGGATCATGAGCCTTACGGGCCACTCTTGCAGGATTGCTATACCTCAGTACATCTAATTTCATTCCAAGTGATGGTCACCTTTGTGCTTTTGGAAGCTCATATTCTTCTGATCATCCAGGTATGACTGAGCCCTGACCACTGAGAAGAGAAGTGGGGGTGGGGGCATATCCTGGATTAATAATAAGTCCATGCTAACCCTCCACCATATGAACTGAGAAAAATATATTCCAAATTTCTTGTCTTCAATTCCTCACATTTAAACTTGGGGTATTAATATCAACTTTCCTAAACACACTAGAATGGCTATAAAATTAAATGAAATAATTCATGTAGAAGAACATTGTACAGCATTATACAAACTTAACAGAATGGTTACTAATTCATGATAACAAAATGCGCGAGATACTTAGTTCTGAGCCATAAAGCTAATTTAATAATTCATAAAGAGGAATAAATATTTCCGCTTACCCAAGAGATGTATGTGTGCGTGCTCTTGAAGTGAAACTTGGATTAGAAGATCTAAGGAGCTGAGTCAATAATGTTAAGGTTTGGGAAAAAAATAAATCTTGAGGTACTTAAATACTCTTGGATGACAGTTTGCTGTGATCCTTTACCTTATAAGAGAGGTAATGAGCAGGAGGTTGGTTAGGAGTCTTGGACTACTTTCCACACATACTTAACCTAACCAAGGCATTTAGGAATTGTGACGGTTTTGAGGAAAGAAGACATTTGTATTTTCTGATTAAAGATACCCCCCCCCATGCAACAGGAGACCAGTTATGCCTTATCACTGACAGTTAGCTCATGAAAATAACCTAGCTCTGATAGAGCAAAGCCTCTCAATATGTAATATTAGCTGTGAGGATGGATAGTTTTCTCCTCTGCATACATGGCATTTTTATTGGCAGAATGTGGGAATCTGGCTGTCTGTTCTACTACTTCCCACACCTCTATGCCTTGGCTCCCCTGCGTACAAAATGGGGACAGCACCGTGCCCAGCGTGACAGAAAGTAAAGCCATATGAGTAAGCCCCTTCATTCCCTACCCAAAGAGACTGAAAATCAAATGGTGACATGGAGGTTCTATTCCTTTCATAAACATGAAGCCGTTCCTTTCCTTCACCAGCATCCTAAGTCATTATGAACAGTATCATTGTGCCTGAGAAGCCCTGCCATGGGTGTGTATCCCTTTCCTTACTTTACGTAAACATATTCTGATACCACCATATTGTCTGAAAAAAGATTAATATTCACATGGTGCTAATTTAATTAAACCAATCAGAAACACAGTGATGTCTCTGACTCCTAGTGAACTGTTGCATCCCAGTTCCCATTGCTGTACCTGCAGCTACAAGCTACTTTTTAAGAATTAATTTACTTGACTGTTCCACTAAAAATATCTCTTCTTCAGTTACATTATGAACAAAGGTAGGTAATTATCCCTGTAAGTACCTTGGATTATATCAAATGCATAGTACATGCTGACCAAAATCCTGTAGAATAACCTAAAGAATGGATGCCAAATTTCCTGGAGTTTCATATAAAATAAGGCAGTTGGCACTTGTGTATAAGAGGCTTACATTAAAGTGGAGGACATGCCATGCTCAGTACAAAGATCATGCCAATATAAAAGCTTGAACTTTTGCTGTAACAGCATCTGATGCTAAAGTATTCCTCCCACCATAAATAATCAAAGTCCCATATGTTCACTAGTTTGATCTAGAGTATCCGTTTCTCAAAACAGTGCGGAAAAATGACGCACACACAGGACCTAATGCTGTGCTAAGCGGAGAAGGTAGATGAGTTAAAGTTGCAAAGTCTATGAAAGCCTTGA
Organism: Jaculus jaculus; assembly: GCF_020740685.1. Taxonomy (NCBI): domain Eukaryota; kingdom Metazoa; phylum Chordata; class Mammalia; order Rodentia; family Dipodidae; genus Jaculus; species Jaculus jaculus. Next base: position 57,096,778 of record NC_059119.1, read on the forward strand.
TGAAGAAAGCCATAGGTCAATGACTTGGTGGGTGAGGTGAATTCCAGAAGTCTGGGTGGAAGTACCCCATAAGTCCTAGAATCTGAATGCTGAACTCAACAGGGTTAGGCTCCATGCAACTACAGTGGCATAGTGGTTTGAAGGTAAAACGTCCCCCATGTACTGTGTTTGAATACTTGGTCCCTAGTTGGTGGTGTTGTTTGAGAAGTTAGTGGTACCTTTAAGTGGAAGAGTGTTGCTACAGGAAATATGTCACTGGAGGTTGGCCTTTAGTTACTATAGTCAAATCCTACTTGAAGCAATGGAGAAAGACACTCAAAAAAATCCTTCAGCCTCCATGTGAGCATGCATACAGATGTGCCCCCTCTTACTGGGACACTCATAAAGACACATATGCTAACACGCCTGAAAATAATGGCTTAGCAGTTAAGCACTTGCCTGTGAAGCCTAAGGACCCTGGTTTAAGGCTTAATTCCCCGGGACCCACGTTAGCCAGATGGACAAGGTAGTGCATGCAGATGGAGTTCGTCTGCAGTGGCGGGAGGCCCTGACATGCCCATTCACACACACACACTCTCTCTCTCTCTCTCTAATAAATAAATTAATTAAAATTTAAAAAAACAGTTTGAATTCTGAATCTGATCATCTCAACAGCTACGTCATTTCTCAGTCTGGTTCTCATGCTTGTGTTGGCTCCCCAGGGTGAATTTTTCTTATTGCATGTGTTCTTCTTCTCTGAATATATCATTTTTTTAAATGTACCAATTAACAACACATGAGTTACAGTTCAAGGCTCGATTCCCCAGGACCCACATAAGCCAGATGCGCAAGGGGATGCATGTATCGGGAGTTCATTTGCAGTGGCTGGAGGCCCTGGTGTGTCCATTCTCTTCCTCTCTCTCTCTCACTTTCCTTCTCTCTTCCTCATCCTCTCTTTGTCTGTCACTCTCAAATAAATAAATAAAAATGAATAACAACAACAATTTTAAAAATCCAAATTGACTAAGCTTGACGCGTAAAATGGAATGACATGGCTGGAAGCCAGGAGAGAGTCAGTCCCCAGACAGTCAGCGTGTCTAGTGCCAGAAGGCGCTACATAGGCGACTGGGGGAAATGACCAAGATCTGTCCAAGCAACACATTGTTTAACCTAATTAGCAACAAATAACTGGATGTGATGCCCACACAAGTGCAATAGTGGTACACAGCCATGGTGAGGAATCAATAGCTCTTGATTTGGCTAACTGATCCACTCAGTGGTACTAGAACCTTAGCTGGAGCTGGGAAACAAGTCAGAACCATACCCAAACACAAGCCCACTCTACAATATCAAGCTACCATCAATCACGGGGTATAAGAGGGCCTACACCTATCAAACTGTCTATCAAAAAAGTAAGTGTTATCTCAATTTTCTGGGTGCTAACTTACTCTCTGTTGGAGAATCTGCTTCTCTTTTCCAGATAGATGCAGATCCTAAGAAGAGAGCTGCCCCAACATACCTCAAAAGAGCCCAACTGCAACTAAGGACAACTGGCGAAATAAGCAAGGGTGATATTTTCCTGTGAACTGGATACCAGCACAAAGGAGAAGGAGATCAACGCAGAGAAAAATCAACTCCTACCAAATCAGAGAGCCAAAGCCTCAGAGGTCCCCAACACCTCAGCACTGAAGCAGACCAAAAATGAACCTAACATGGCTCAGGGAAATCTTGCGGAAGAGGGGGCGGAAAGAATGTCAGAGTTACATGTTGGGTCATGATTTGCAGAGACATTTATCATACTAATAACTGGGGGCTATCTCCACAATGCACGACCCATTTTCATTAACAAGGAGGGTCTAATGGGAGGGGGTAGATCACAGATGAGCCTAAATAATGGTACCAAACTGCCTGTATTCACTGAAATGAAAACTAATAAATTAAATTAAAAAAAAAATTGACTAAGCTTTTAACACAGGTCTCAGGTTAACTCTGGCCACAACCTAATCTCTACATCCTCTTTGTTGGAGGTGGGAGAGGATGAGATTTCAACACCTTGTAATTTTTTTGACATTTATTTTTTAAACATTTTAATTGAAAACTTCATGTGTACATATGCATTTTGATTTTGTGTGGGTTTTCCTGAGGATATCTTAAACTACACCTGTGCCTCACAGCTCTCTACCTGCCTCTAGCATTAATACACTGGATCTGTGTCTCACAGCTCTCTAAATGCCTCTAGCATTATTACACTGGATCTGTGTCTCACAGCTCTCTAACTGCCTCTACAATATTACACTGGATCTGTGTCTCACAGCTCTCTCTAACTGCCTCTACATTATAACACTGGATCTGTGTCTCACAGCTCTCTCTAACTGCCTCTACATTATTACACTGGATCTGTGTCTCACAGCTCTCTAACTGCCTCTACATTATTACACTGGATCTGTGTCTCACAGCTATCTCTAACTGCCTCTACATTATTACACTGGATCTGTGTCTCACAGCTCTCTAACTGCCTCTAGCATTATTACAGTGGATCTGTGTCTCACAGCTCTCTAACTGCCTCTAGCGTTATTACACTGGATCTGTGTCTCACAGCTCTCTCTAACTGACTCTACATTATTACACTGGATCTGTGTCTCACAGCTCTCTCTAACTGCCTCTACATTATTACACTGGATCTGTGTCTCACAGCTCTCTAACTGCCTCTACATTATTACACTGGACCTGTGTCTCACAGCTCTCTCTAATTGCCTCTACATTATTACACTGGATCTGTGTCTCACTGCTCTCTAACTGCCTCTACATTATTACACTGGATCTGTGTCTCACAGCTCTCTCTAACTGCCTCTACATTATTACACTGGATCTGTGTCTCACAGCTCTCTAACTGCCTCTACATTATTACACTGGATCTGTGTCTCACAGCTCTCTAACAGCCTCTACATTATTACAGTGGATCTGTGTCTCACAGCTCTCTATCTGCCTCTACATTAATACACTGGATCTGTGTCTCACAGCTCTCTCTAACTGCCTCTACATTATTACACTGGATCTGTGTCTCACAGCTCTCTCTAACTGACTCTACATTATTACAATGGATCTGTGTCTCACAGCTCTCTCTAACTGCCTCTACATTATTACACTGGATCTGTGTCTCACAGCTCTCTAACTGCCTCTACATTATTACACTGGATCTGTGTCTCACAGCTCTCTCTAACTGCCTCTACATTATTACACTGGATCTGTGTCTCACAGCTCTCTAACTGCCTCTAGCATTATTACACTGGATCTGTGTCTCACAGCTCTCTAACTGCCTCTACATTATTAGAAGGGATCTGTGTCTCACAGCTCTCTATCTGCCTCTACATTAATACACTGGATCTGTGTCTCACAGCTCTCTCTAACTGCCTCTACATTATTACACTGGATCTGTGTCTCACAGCTCTCTCTAACTGACTCTACATTATTACAATGGATCTGTGTCTCACAGCTCTCTCTAACTGCCTCTACATTATTACACTGGATCTGTGTCTCACAGCTCTCTAACTGCCTCTACATTATTACACTGGATCTGTGTCTCACAGCTCTCTCTAACTGCCTCTACATTATTACACTGGATCTGTGTCTCACAGCTCTCTAACTGCCTCTACATTATTACACTGGATCTGTGTCTCACAGCTCTCTAACTGCCTCTACATTATTACACTGGATCTGTGTCTCACAGCTATCTCTAACTGCCTCTACATTATTACACTGGATCTGTGTCTCACAGCTCTCTAACTGCCTCTAGCATTATTACAGTGGATCTGTGTCTCACAGCTCTCTAACTGCCTCTAGCATTATTACACTGGATCTGTGTCTCACAGCTCTCTCCAACTGCCTCTACATTATTACACTGGATCTGTGTCTCACAGCTCTCTAACTGCCTCTACATTATTACACTGGATCTGTGTCTCACAGCTCTCTAACTGCCTCTACATTATTACACTGGATCTGTGTCTCACAGCTCTCTAACTGCCTCTACATTATTACACTGGATCTGTGTCTCACAGCTCTCTCTAACTGCCTCTACATTATTACACTGGATCTGTGTCTCACAGCTCTCTCTAACTGCCTCTACATTATTACACTGGACCTGTGTCTCACAGCTCTCTAACTGCCTCTACATTATTACACTGGACCTGTGTCTCACAGCTCTCTAACTGCCTCTACATTATTACACTGGATCTGTGTCTCACAGCTCTCTAACTGCCTCTACATTATTACACTGGATCTGTGTCTCACAGCTCTCTAACTGCCTCTACATTATTACACTGGATCTGTGTCTCACAGCTCTCTAACTGCCTCTACATTATTACACTGGATCTGTGTCTCACAGCTCTCTAACTGCCTCTACATTATTACACTGGATCTGTGTCTCACAGCTCTCTCAAACTGCCTCTACATTATTACACTGGATCTGTGTCTCACAGCTCTCTAACCGCCTCTAGCATTATTACACTGGATCTGTGTCTCACCGCTCTCTAACTGCCTGTACATTATTACACTGGATCTGTGTCTCATAGCTCTCTAACTGCCTCTACATTAATACACTGGATCTGTGTCTCACAGCTCTCTCTAACTGCCTCTACATTATTACACTGTATCTGTGTCTCACAGCTCTCTAACTGCCTCTACATTATTACACTGGATCTGTGTCTCACAGCTCTCTAACTGACTCTACATTATTACACTGGATCTGTGTCTCACAGCTCTCTCTAACTGCCTCTACATTATTACACTGGATCTGTGTCTCACAGCTCTCTAACTGCCTCTACATTATTACACTGGATCTGTGTCTCACAGCTCTCTAACTGCCTCTACATTATTACACTGGATCTGTGTCTCACAGCTCTCTCTAACTGCCTCTACATTATTACACTGGATCTGTGTCTCACAGCTCTCTAACTGCCTCTACATTATTACACTGGATCTGTGTCTCACAGCTCTCTAACTGCCTCTACATTATTACACTGGATCTGTGTCTCACAGCTCTCTAACTGCCTCTACATTATTACACTGGATCTGTGTCTCACAGCTCTCTAACTGCCTCTACATTATTACACTGGATCTGTGTCTCACAGCTCTCTCTAACTGCCTCTACATTATTACACTGGATCTGTGTCTCACAGCTCTCTAACTGCCTCTACATTATTACAATGGATCTGTGTCTCACAGCTCTCTAACTGCCTCTACATTATTACACTGGATCTGTGTCTCACAGCTCTCTAACTGCCTCTACATTATTACACTGGACCTGTGTCTCACAGCTCTCTAACTGACTCTACATTATTACACTGGATCTGTGTCTCACAGCTCTCTAACTGCCTCTAGCATTAATACACTGAACCTGTGTCTCACATCTCCCTCTATCTGCCTCTAGCATCATCACACTAGACCTGTGTCTCACTGCTCTGTCTGCCTCTAGCATTTTTACACTAGTGTTGATGCTTCAAAAAGAACCATGGACAGAATCATTCTATAATTTTACATTTGACTCAGTTTAGTAGCGAGCCTGAGCCCCTGGGAAATGACCTTTATAACCAATTATATTCTCATATTTTCCTTTCTTTGGGGAAAGGAGGCCAAAAGACACTGCTATTTGTCTTTCCTTCAAATTAGTTAAGACTCAGGTAAATCAGTTTCTATTAAAGATGTAAAGAACTCTTTATTTAATAAAAACTTATTAATCTTCTCCTTTATTGTCCGAACATGGGTGATATATTTCTCTAACATTTTCTGTGAGAACATGCTGGGGTTAATGGGGTTAAACCCCCTGAAAAGATGAGACAGCCCACACAATTGTTGACACTAATTCCCCAGAATATTCAATACTCAGGCAAGCCACATTCAAGCTCCAACCATTCCTCAGAATCACCACACAAGTTCCTCATGGGCTTCTGCTTCTCCTCAGAAGACCCCTGTGTTCACCTTACCTGTCTCTTCTCATTTCAGAGCATTGGTTTGTCCTTTGGTTTTAGTCCTCTGATGCACATAAGTCATTGATTTTCAGTTCATTTGGGTTATTTGTGAGGCCAGGAGTAATAATTTCCAACCTTCAACATGTCAGAGCTTAAAGCAGACACCACTGACTGCAGTGACAAAGCCATCCAATACATGCACTTGCCATTTGAACACAAAACAAGATCAATCTAATTGTAGTGGAAAAGAAAAGGAGGGAAAAGAAGGAAAGGAGGAAGTCTTTTTTCCCCTTTACTTTCTGTTACTTCTCATCAAGCTCCACGTCCCCGTGAATGTACGCTGTTTGGTTCTCCGTTTGTTTGCAGATTGTCCATGTCCTCAACCTCTGAAGCACTAGCTCTGTGTGAACAGTGGTCTTGCTTACCAGTGGTCTCCAAAGTCTGTCTTGAGTGAAGCAGTCAAAATCCTAACACTTGCAATATGAACTTAAGAAAGGTGCATAAACTTTCTGAGTACCAGAATAACCATGCTAATGATAAGATTTCTAGGGACTGCAGAGATGGCTCAGCAGTTAAGGCGCTGCCCACAAAGCCTAAGAACCCAGGTTCAATTCTCCAGTACCCACAAAAGCCAGATGTACATGGTGGCACATGTGTCTGGAGTTGGTTTGCGGTGGCTCGAAGCCCTATCATGTGCGTTCATTTCCTATCAATCAATCTATCTATCTGTCTGTCTGCCTGTCTCCCTCTCCGTCTCTTTCAAGTAAATAAATAAAATACTTAAAACAAGATTTCTGTTACTCAGATTTATGAAGACTAAATAAAATAAAACCCAATACAGTGCCATCCCAGACTAAGTAATGACTTATAAGTAATGCTCAAGGCTAGATATGCAAAATCTAAACTCCTCAAAGATGGCAAATGCTAAGACTCTTCCATCTGTAATCCATACACACTCCACAATTCTGGGTTTTCTTTGGGGGGTTGCATCTGAGTCGCCCCTAAGCTTCCTGAAAGAGCACATGGGAGAATATTAGCACTTCCAGGGTGTAGGACTCTGCGTTTTTACTTATTTTTAAAACAAATACAACTCACATGCTATATCTGTAGAACAACCATTTCTAGAACTTACAGTTATTGTAATGCCTTGAGGCTAACTGACTGTAAACTTGTTTAAGAAAAAAAAAACACACTTTCATAATAGTTCGAGTTTTTTGAGTTCTGATTCTAACATGATTCTACGTATATAAAGATTTAATCTGGAGTGCAGATGTTTTCAGCCCCGTTGGTGAGTATACCATAAGTGATGGAACATCACATAACCCATGGACAGGTAGACAAAAGCAGTTTCTAGGGCCAGGTCACATAAGAAAGTAAGCACAGCTCATTCCCATCACTATGGAAAAGCGAACTTCCTGCAGCACTCTTCTGGATACTGACATATGTATTTTGAAAATCATTTTGGTTTTAGTAAGTGGCTTGAAAGATAAAAAGAATGCTAATTTTATTATAGCTGTATTATTTTTGAATATTTGTCTCAGCCACATATAAGTGGTCCCTGGCTTTCATAAAACATATTTTATATGGAAACAAGCCTTTTAGAGAAATACCGTACATAAATCCAAGTAGCTCCTCCACTTGTTTCACTACCCCCATTTTATTCTCTTTTAATAAGTTCCAATAGAAGAACTCAGCCAAAATTCAGCTTTTATTTTTCCTGCCAGTCTTTTCCACACGTGCGCTGCTTCCCCATTGTTTGTGGCTTGAAGCCCAATTCCTCAATTCTAGTTCTCACGTCTGTGCTACCGGGTGGATAAATCTCTTTATCACTGAACTAGGAAATAAATAAAATGTTTTAGGGACTATGGTTTGTGTTTAATTTGGCCAAGTTGAAATTGAAGAGTCATTAAGAATCTTTACACATAACCAGAGCACAGAAAAGAGGCATTGGCTACATATATAACTACGCAAGCCAAGTGCTTCCGATGATTAGTAAAGCTATTCATTGGTTAAGTTTGTCTAAAAGGGAATATAGACGGAAACCAGGATGCATTCCCAGTGATTGTTTAAGGAGAAGAAGCCACATCTGTATGCAAATACAGGCTCGAGTTAGAAGGAAAGTCAGGGGCTATATCTCACATGGGAACAACCAGTAGGATAAGTAGGATTCCTGAGGAAACCATCTGAGGTAACATTTTGATTTTACTCTCTGATGGTATGCTGGGAGCAAATAAAAGGGGGATAAATATCCACTAATCTGAGACTGTAACTAAGGTCAAATACAAACAGCTAGGAAGAGGCTAGCTGTTCAAAAACCAGAAAACTGCCACAGGGAGAAGTGATGCCCAAGAAACAATAGAATCATTACCTGAGGTTAGGTAATGTGGGTAAGAGACTTGTGTTTTCTTGTTTTACTTACTCCTCAAATAGGGCTTAGAGTAGAAATCACATGGATCACATCTTCAAGAGTGGAGGATTTTTTTCAGGGTAGCCAGAATCGGAACTGCATAACGATAGCATTTCTATGTATGAAGACAATATGTGCTAAGATCTTAAATGCACATAAAAGTAATAATCTGATATAAGCTTGGCTGCCTCCCTTTTGATTTTTTTGTTGGTTGGTTGGTTGGTTCCTTGGTTGGTTTTTCGAGGTTAAGGTTTCACTCTAACTCAGGCTGACCTGGAATTCACTATGGAGCCTCAGGGTAGCCTCAAACTCACAGCGAATCTCCTACCTCTGCCTCCAGAGTGCTGGGATTAAAGGCGTGCACCACCACACCTGGCTTTTGACTGGCCTCTAGCCAGTGCAAGCAAATTCTAGATTCATGTGCCCCCTCGTGCATCTAGCTTACGTGGATACTGGGGAATTGAACCTGGGTCTATAGGCTTTGCAGGCAAGTGCCTTAACCACTAAGTCATCTCTCCAGCCCCACTTTTGATATTTTTAACAATAAAGCTGTCTCAGAAAGCAAATATACCTGATCCTATACAACATGCTTGGCATAGAAATGAATGAATTTAGTGTGAATCTTAGCATGCAATGCTGATCAGGAAGGGCAGGAGCCGAAGGAAAGAAGACAAAGCTGGGCTTGTGGGAACACCTGTGTAACCCCAGCAGTTAGGAGACTGAGGGAAGGAGGATGGGAAATTTAAGAGCTGCTGGGTCTACACAGATGCATCCTGTCATAAGGTAGGAAGGGAGGGAAGGAGAAAGGGAAAGAAAGAAAAGTTGGAGAAGCAAACAGTTGAAATTGTCTTTTATTATGATGCAGGGTTGGGGATGGGGATATTAGACCTCTATAAAGATGCAACAGACCACCCCCCGCTGGTCTGTGAACCCCAACTTCGGGTCCTTATGATCAAAGACTTGATGATGCAGACTGAGAGGAGTGTAAACTATAGATTATGAGATTCATTTTTGGGAGAGTTAGGATTAAAAGAAGGAAGAGGGGCCCCTGAAGGTAAAAGCAGGAATGTCCACCCTCACAATGCAAGCAGTGCTAGAGATCAAAGGATGATCTGACTTCTTATCCCTTTCCTAACGGGGTTCCTTAGATCTGTTTGTCCACAAACAACCTGAGCACTTCCTAGGGGTCAGAGGGAGGTCTTCTGTCCAAGAATTTAAATCTACTCCTGGCATTGTGGTTCATCAAGTTCAGCCTCCAGAACTTGGTGTCATGACTGGCCTCTTCCTGAGCCAGCCTCTAGCTCAGACCGGTCATTCCTCACACTGGCTCACCTGAGACAGAAAATGAAACCCAATACAACAATAAATAATAATAATATGTAACAACAATAATAATATATTATATAATAATAATAAATAGTTGTGTGCCAGGGGACACAAGTCTCTCTCTTGGCTGGCTCCTAAACTTCCAGGTTCTGTTAAACTTCCCTCATGGCCCGGAGACCTCTCCCCTTAACTCCCACATGGGCTCTCTACCCACCCTGCCCTCCGCACAGCCAGGGAGCTCTGTACACTTTCCTCTCTTTCCTTCTCTTAATTTAATAAGTCCCTCTAAGCCTTACCCTCTGGTCTATGCATTTTAGTTCTATAAATTCGTAATACAAGAATCTGGGGTACTCTAAATTTATTGGTGTGTTGGTAGATTCATGTGTTGGCTAGAAACCCCAGAATTCTGGTTTCAAAAGGTCAGGCCAAGAGAAATTTTCCACACACACACACACACACCTCTTCCAGAGGTGGAGAAGGGGAAGAGGAGACTGAGAAAGTCTCTGGCACATGGGGAAAGGTCTGCCATGAGGGAAGAGGCCTCTGGGGAAGGGTTCACACACATGGCCAGCAAGCAGAGAGACACTGAAAACAAAGCTGGACAGCATAAAGGGGCAGACCAAGAAGATGCCCACTCATACTCACATAGGGGCTATGAAAGCAGCAGGAACGGGGTCAGGGGTCCAAGAAAGATCAGAATAGCCAAAAAGGTCCAAAAGCCAGCTAGCTCATAAGAGGGCCTAAAAGGCTTACAAACATGCTCCAAGTCCATTTATATGAAGCCAGTGTCTAATTAGAATGCCTAATTACCATCAGACTCATGTGTGCAACAGAAGGAGCTGTCTGCCGGGTGGGCTCAAGAGGCTGACGCAAGGAAGGCCCACTCACAGTGTGATAAGCCAGTGAGAAGCAGAAGAAAGAAGCTAGAAGCAGCACTCCCCCTCCTAAATTTAAAAATATTGAAAAGAAAATACATATTCTGGGTAAAGTCTTATGTAAATGTATAATTCTAATATATAATGGTTCCATGATTTTTCTTTCTCTTTCTATTTATTGAAAGATAAGTTACAAATGTTTAAATTCTCTGAGACATAGGGAGAGTATTGAAAGGAAAACAGTAAACCTTCTCCTGAAATTAAAATAAAAAAATGAAGATAGCCTAGAATCAAGGTATGGAACTTATGATTTGAAGAAATGCATTGTTTTTTTAAAAAAAATGACAAATTAAGTCAGAAGAGACAAAAAACACTGGGTAAAAGGTTACCTTTTTTAACAGATTAGCTGATAACCAAACAAGCCAACTAACCAGACTAGTTGTGGCAGCAAAGACCAAAAGTTCATGAAGCTATCAAAGAAAGCCAAAGGCATCTGTCATCACCATGACTAGGAACTTATTCCAGGGATGGAGAGATGGCTTAGTGGTTAAGGCATATGCATGCAAAGCTGAAGCGCCCAGGTTCGATTCCCCAGGATCCACATAAGCCAGATGCACAAGGTGCTGAAGCTCATCTGCAACGGCTGGAGGCTTTGGTGCACCCCTTCTCTCCCTCTCCCTTCCTCTCTCTCTCCACCTCGTCTCTTAAAAAATAAATATAAAAAGAAACTTGTGATGGACAGTGGAGTTTCAAAGGGGAAATGTGGAAGGATGGAGGGTATTACCATGGGATATTTTTTTTTATAGTCATGCAAGTTGTTAATAAAAATTTGAAGAAAAAAAGAAAGAAACTTGTTCCAAACTGCTACTTCACATAATATTTGCAGTAAATCAGTGTTACTGGAAGAATAATACAACTTAAATTCAGATCAAGGAGAATATATTTGTACAAAATGCACCATCTGAGTCCTCAATATTTTCATTTTTCTCATATTTGCCTTAAGTTACTTTGTAGAGCGATTTCCAGGAAAGATTGATTTTATTTGAAATATACTTTTATGAAGAAAGGTTATTCACTTATTGAAAAGAATTTTGTTTAGTTTCTGAAATACAATTAGTAGTTATGGGACTAGTCTCAAATGTGATATAAATTCACGTACCACCCTGAGCTGAATATAAACAACTAATGAAGGTACTCTTCTCCAACGGTAAGCAGAATATTTTTTAATTTTTTTTAAAGATTTCACTTTTATTGACTTATTTAACAGAGAGTAAAAGAGAGAGAATGGGAGCACCAGAGCCTCCAGCCACTGCAAACGAACTCCAGACACACGTGCTACCTTGTGCATGTGGCTAACATGGGTCTGGGGAATCAAACCTGGGTCCTTTGGCTTTGCAGGCAAACGCCTTAACAGCTAAGCTATCCCTCCAGCCCATAAGTGGAAATTTTAATTTAGACGTCCCACCTAGGATGATAATATGTTTTATAACAAAAGTTAAGAACATGTAATACACTTCTTGTGTGTATCTTTCATTTTTTAAAATTTTCACTCATTTTTTTGTTCCATTTTGACATTTCCATTACATGTTTGCAGTGGATTTCGATCTTATTTCCTTCAGTTAGCTCTCTCTTATCCCCCACTCCCTCTCATTACATTATAAATTCCCGTAAATTTCTGCCTGTGCTTCATAAATCAATACATTTTCTAGCAGACCACTGTAGCAAATGGTTGCCAAGACTTAGCTCACCTTGTGATTTTTTTTTTTTAGTTCACACAGTGCTGGGATTGTGATAGAAGGCTAAATGCATATGACCTCAGTTGATACAATGCAAAGATGATGTATGAACCTAAAACTTAATGTAAGAATCTCGGTCCAGCTTTGTACAATGACGGAGTGACAAACGCAAAGGGGACTCACACTGACGTTGGTTGGCAAGTGTGCCTTCACTTTACGGGACAAGGTACAAGAGACCACTAGATACCATCCGTGCAAACCGCAAATAGCACAAATTTCAGAGAATGACTTGGAAAGAAAGTAACCAAAGGGGGAAATGCTTGAGCTGTATTTTAATTGTTTTTGTTTATTTTCATTTATTTATTTGAGAGCAACAGACAGAGAGAGAAAGAGGCAGATAGAGAGAATGGGTGTGCCAGGGCCTCCAGCCACTGAAGACGAACTCCAGACATGGTTAATGTGGGTCCTGGGGAATCGAGCCTCAAACTGTGGTCCTTAGGCTTCACAGGCAAGCACTTAACTGCTAAGCCATCTCTCCAGACCTTGAGCTGTATTTTATGTGCTGACTAGACACATGCCAAAAAAAAAAAAAAATAAATAAATAAAAAGAAGAAAAGAAAAGAAAAACAGGGAGTAAGATATACTAATCAGGAAAAAATAATAATAAAAGACTCAGAAGGGCAGGATATATTTGTAAACTAAAATTTGCCTGGCATTAATAAATATGCTTAGGTCAGAAATAGGAAATTTGAGCCTGAAAAATCTAAATAAAAAGCAACAGATGGTAAAGATTCTCATATGCAGTCTAAAGGAGTTTGGGTCTCACGCTATATACCCACAGGGAAAATATTTTCATGCTTATTTATTTTTTAAATGATAACGCTTTGTGAAAGTGTCTGTCACAAGTTAAAAATGAATAAGCATCAGAACCCCACACATTTAGTACCCTCCTAGAATTTTGAAAAAAAAAAAAAAAACAAACATAAGAATCACCAAGAAAGTAGTAAACAACCCTTACCCAGAAATAAATAAGAAATACCACTACACAAATTAACAGCCACATTGCTGGTGTGTGTGGGGGGGGAGGAGGCAGGTAACGGTGATCATCAAATCTCAGTGTGACAGGATCTAGAATCACCTACAAGACAAAAATCTGGGCATGTCCGTAAGGAGTTTTCTAAACGGGGTTAACTGAAGAGGAAAGGCCCCCTCTGCAGAGAGCACTGCTCCATGAGGTGGGGTCCTTGACTGCATACAACGGAGGTAGCAAGCTGAATACCAGCTCTCATCATTTTGCTTCATTTGACATTTGACTATGGGTATAAGAGTGACCAGTTACCTCATGTTCCTGTGGCCATTCCTTCCCCCCACGATGGACTGTAAAAGTAAAGCCGGAGTCACAATAAACCCCCTCCCTCCTTAAGTTGTTTTTGGAGGGTGTTTTGTTGCGGCAATGAAAACTCATAATTAGTATAGAAAATGGTTACTAGAAGAGAGAGGGTGGCTGTGGTAAACCTAGACGTGTGATGCATAGGTCTTAGGAATTGGGCTTTGAAAAGGGAATGTGGAAGAATTTAGAACTTTGGCTAGAAAATCCCTAGAATGCTATAAGCAGACCTTAATGGGCCATCCTGGTGGGAGGTTGAAAGATTCAGATGCCAACAGAAACATGGACAAACAGAAGTGGAGCTCATGGGGGTTCAGAGGGGAGCAAGGACTCTATCCAGAAGTGGTTAGAGGTCATTCATGTTGCATTCTGGCAAAGTTCCTGAAGACATTCTGCCCGCATCCTGAAAACCTGAGTAATGCTGAACTCAAAAGTAAGGGGCTAGTTTTGCTTGGCAGAGGAAGTCTTAACACAGGATAGCATTCCAGCGCTGACCTGACGCATGCTCGCTGTTCTTACTCAGGTCCACAGACAGAGGGAGCACAAGTGGAGCAAGAAATATGAAAACTCTACCAATTTGGCTGGGAAAAAGAGGGTGTTTCAAGCCGCAGACAAGCAGGCGTTGAGAAAGCAGCTGTTGTTGTTGAAGAGACACAGGTAGCATTAGGGAGAAACCTTGCACTGTGCACTGGGACGGTGAGAACGGTCCCCTGAGAGCAAGACCCCACCCACTGGGGGCTAGATCTTAAGAAAATTTCAATTTCACTTAAAATCAAACAGCCTACACTGAGAATGCCACTGAAGGGACTCTGTGCTTTAAAATAACTGCTAAGGGAGCCGGGCGTGGTGGCGCACACCTTTAATCCCAGCACTCGGGAGGCAGAGGTAAGAGTATCATCGTGAGTTCGAGGCCACCCTGAGACTACATGGTAATTCCAGGTTAGCCAGAGCTAGAGTACCTTGAAAAACCAAAATAATAATAACAGTTATTAAACATATAAAATAAGATGACTGCTAAGGGAAGTGTTTCTCCAAGGGCAGCCCTGAAACGCACACCGAGGCTAACGGACTTTGTGTAGTGACAATGGTCTAAGAAAGCCAGACTCACACGGCATGCTAGGATCAGAACATGTAAGTGCTGCCCTGTACTACTAGCTTTGTGTACATGAAAAATTCAATAACAACAGGGTCACCACAGAGGCGTCCAACATTGCAGAGAGATGCCGAGGCCAGGCAGCATATGACCGTATCAGAATCCCTGAAATAAGACACAGAGAAGCAGGTCCCTGAAACAGGGTAGGTAAAGCCTAAGTTTCAGCAGAGACTAAGAGCTCTTGGAGACATCAAGTCCATGGCATATCCACCGGTGAAAGCTGTATGCACGAAGTGGACCCAGCTCAAGACAGAGGCCATGTCTGCTGCAAGTGGAAGAGCTAGAAGGATGAGAGGCTACTGAGGCGCTTACAAACTGGCTTATTGAGTCACAATCCCTAAGAGTCAGAAGGATTGGTGCCTGCCCTGTTAGTTTCAATCTTGCTTTGGACCACGGTGTTCTTGCAATGTCCCTATTTCTTTCTTGTTAAAAATGGGGATTGGGCTGGAGAGATGGCTTAGCAGTTAAGCGCTTGCCTGTGAAGCCTAAGGACCCCGGTTCGAGGCTCGGTTCCCCAGGTCCCACGTTAGCCAGATGCACAAGAGGGCGCACGCATCTGGAGTTTGTTTGCAGAGGCTGGAAGCCCTGGCGCGCCCATTCTCTCTCTCTCTCTCCCTCTATCTGTCTTTCTCTCTGTGTCTGTCACTCTCAAATAAGTAAATAAAAAAAAAATTTAAAGAAAATGGGGATACTTACTCTGTGGCATTATGTCTTGGTAATAATCTAACTTGGCTTTAATTTCATAGAGCCTTAGAGTTAAGAGGATGCGTGAGTGTTAGCAGAGACTCAGCCATGAAACTTCTGAGAAGGGTTGTAAGTATAAAAGAGTGTGGTAGCTTCTGTTAAACTGAATGTGTCTTACATTATGAGGTTGCCGTGAGATACTAGGATGGGAGTAAATGGCTTTGTCTTAAAAGCAACATGTATAGTGTCAGGTTGACAAAGGGTGGGTTTGTGGTGCTTAATACTTATCAACTTGATAGGAGAGAGAATCACCTGGGAAGCAATACTCCAGACACACCTGTGTGAGAGTCTCTAGATCGTCTGAGGTAGAAAGACCCATGCTGTACAAGGGGGCGCACGCGTCTGGAGTTCGTTTGCAGAGGCTGGAAGCCCTGGCGCGCCCATTCTCTCTCTCTCCCTCTATCTGTCTTTCTCTCTGTGTCTGTCGCTCTCAAACAAATAAAAAAAAAAAAGACCCATGCTGAAATGGGTGACCCTATTCCATAGGTTGTGATCCTAAATGGAATATAAAGGAAAAATGGGGCTGTACAGATGGCTCAGCAAATAAGGCACAAATAATGCCCACAAAGCCTAACAACCCATGTTTGATTCCCCAGGACCCACATGAAGCCAGAGGCACAAGGTGGTGCGTGCATCTGGAGTTTGCTTGCAGTAGCTAGAGTTTCTGTGTGTCCATTCTCTCTCTTCCCCACCCCGCAGGCAGGGTGGAAAAAGGGAGCTGAGCAGCATTCATTTCTCTCTCTGCTTCCCGAATATGGAAGCAATGTGACTAACCGCCTCACCTTCTACTGCCATACCTTTCTTTATAGATATTTTAGAATGTAGCAGAATATACTGACACTTCTGACTTCATTTGGAAATGAAAGTACAAAATATAACTAAATGCCCAATGTCACCTGAAATAACAGGCTCAAAGGTTATAAAAAGTTAGCTGGGCATGGTGGCGCACACCTTTAATCCCAGCACTAGGTAGGCAGAGGTAGGAGGATCACTGTGTCCAAGGCAGCAAGCAGCTCCTCTGTCTGAGAAACTCTCTGCCTCAGCCAGCTCACATGAGGCCACTCTCCGGAGGTAGTCTTTTCTGGCCCCTTTCTGGCAAGATTAACCCTTCACCTAACAAACAGGTCCTTCCCAAGAGGGTGAGGTGTTTCGGGAAACATCCATCGCATCCATCTCTAGTGACACCACAGCTTGCCATCTCTCACACACCCATACAGTGGCAGTTTTGAATACAGGAGGACTTGGGGAGGGCAAGCTGAGCACATGTACACACTGCACTGCAGGGCATGGAGGCCTTCCGGGAGCTCCGGGGCGGCAATCTGCAGCTGGAAGTTGCGGCCTTTGGACATGGTCAAGATGCGCTGTGTGGGCAGGGAGCTGCAGAACTCAAACTGTGAGCCAACACACAAATCTTTCTTTTTGTTGATCGTGTCCCCATGGTGGCAAAGGTAACTAACATAAGAAGTCTTGGCAATGTTCTCTCCTGGTCGTTCTTGAACCCATCCTTCTTTGCCTGCCAGTCATCCATGGGTTTACTTTTACCTGTTGGTTTCCTACAAAGTTGACAGGAATTGCACCTTGGACCATCCATTCATCTATATGTATTCTCACAAGAGCTTTACTATGCCAAACACACTAATGGTATCCATTTTTAGCTTGACATCTTACTGGAGAGTAAGGCTGTGTATTTTTTATAAGATTCTTTCCTTTCTCAAATCTATAATACTCAAGATGATTAGAAAACATAAAAAAAAAAAATTCTTCCCGTCCTTGTTACACATCATTAATGAAAAACAAACATTAGGGCTGGCAGGATTGCTTAGCAGTTAAGGTGTTTTCCTGCAAAACTAAAAGACACACGTTCACTTCTCCGGAGCCTACGTTAGCCAGATGCATAAAGGGGCACACGCATCTGGAGTTCATTTGCAGTGGTTGGAGGCCCTGGCGCACCCATTCCCTCTCTCTCTCTCTCCCTCTTTCTCTGTCAAATAAATAAATTAATTAAAATATTTAAAAAAACAAACATTAGGCATGATTTTTACCCTCCCTAAGATTATTTTTTTCTCCCCAGTGCCTAAAAAGAGCACAGAATCCAAATGCCCTGACTCCTGACTCTGATGTCCTCCATTGTGTAATCTGTTTCTAATGTCCTTTACTATTTAATATGTTTCATACATTGACTCCCAGTGCAGCAGAACTCCACTTTGGGCGGGGAGGAAGGCTATTTCAAAAAGGTGAGCAAGATACTTCCAGCAGTCCCTAGTCAAGTACACGTAATAAATACGCACTGCGGCACTGGGCACCACGGCAGCCGTGAAAAGGAGCAGCTGTGGGGTTAAATGAAGGACTGTGCGTTTTGTTTTATTCTTGTATCTGTGGGGGAGGTGGGTGTACGTGTTCATGTTTGTGCATATGTGTACATAGGTGGGGATGTGCACGTGTGTGTGTGGTGATGGTGGAGCGTGTGTGTGTGTGTGTGTGTGTGTGTGTGTGTGTGTGTGTACGTTGACATTGGACGTTTGCCTCAACTGTTCTCTACCTTGTGTTCTGACACCAGGTCTCTCGCTGAGCCTGGACTTCACCGGTGATGTTAAGGGACCTGAGCAGCAAGCCCCAGGGATCCACCCTTCTCTGCTGTCCCAGCTCAGGGGTGACAAGAGTCCCCCCACTGTGCCCTGCTTTAATGTGGATGCTGGGTCTTCACAGGTCCTTAGGCTTAAGTAGCAAGCCCTTTTCCCAGCGAGCCATCTCCCCAGCCACTGCAGCAGTATTTTTTTAATGTAATATGCACTTGCATGTTTCTTTTCGAGTTTAGCTAGACTGCAAACCATGTTTACTTTCCTGTATCAAACACATACTTGAGGTCTTCTTTCCCCTCCAGATCATCAACTCCTTAAGTCCACAGTCATTTGGGGGTGGAGACAGATACAGGCAGAAGTAAACAGAGCATTTCAATCTAAGAGACGTGGCAGCGGTGCAGAAATTGCACACGCTCGTGAGACAAAGCATCAGGATTTCTTCCCACCCTGCCGCAGCAGTCCACCCGAGCCTCGGATTCAGAAAACAACCTGCTTGCTTGTTTCTACTGCAGGAGCCATGAGAGTTGGCCTTGGAATCACGGCATCCTCGGTAGCTCTTCCTGTCTTCTGTGAGCCTTCTCCACGTTTAGAACTCGTCAGGGAAGCAGCGAGACACGCAGAGCTCACTGGAGGAACATGCATATCACTCAGAACCTTTCCACTGTAAGTCTATACAGAGAACTGCCTGTTAGGAAAGAGATCTGCACGAGATCTCCGATGTCCTCGTATGGACTGTAAGTGATGGTGATTATAAGGAACAGGAGTTCAGCAACATTCACCTAAAATTTAAATTTTAAAAAGAGTCTGACTGTCATTTTGCTAGGTTATCCCCTCTGGCTCAGGAAAAGAAGGGAAATGGTGACAGTGAGAGGCAGCATCAGCCTTCCTCGGGTTTCCTGTCACTCCTGTACCCGCAAAAGTCAAAGAAGCTGAAAGTGATCATAGAATCATCCCTGGGAAACAGGACAGCTGCGGGAAAGGGGCTCAGGTCACAGCGAAAAGAGCAGGAAATAAACTTTAGTAGCAAAATGACAAGCAAGAACTCTGAGAAATTATTCTTCATGATATCAGCATGCAATACCTTTATATACAGACATCATGAAATCCAGTGTGAAGAAGTGCCAAGAGGCAGCTTGATATATGGGCAAGGGTTCTCAAATCTTAGGGA
Organism: Jaculus jaculus; assembly: GCF_020740685.1. Classification (NCBI taxonomy): domain Eukaryota; kingdom Metazoa; phylum Chordata; class Mammalia; order Rodentia; family Dipodidae; genus Jaculus; species Jaculus jaculus. The sequence continues at coordinate 57,116,095 of NC_059119.1, forward strand.
GAACCTAAATCACCTCGGGAGTTTAGTAGATCTGGTGTTGACCTAGAACCCTGAATTTTTGACAAGTTCCCAGGTGATGGTGACACACAGCAGAATCTGTGGGCTCATAGACCACAGTGACAAGGAGAAGGAAATCACATTAGATAGAGGGTAGGTTCCCCTCCTCTCTTCTCCTTCCTACAACCAAGCCAATTGTAAATTTATTATATGCAGCCAGAAAGCTAATTTCACTTAAACTTTATTCCTATAAAATGGGATATAATTATATATGCAAAAATAGATCTCATTGAGAAATAATATACACGAATGTGTTTTAATTATAAGGCAATGTAGACATACCATATTAATTCCTATCTGAGTAAACATAAATGTGGAATTATCTTCAAAGAAAGGTCAGTGGGATCAGTGATCATTAATATAAAAAAAAAAAAAATAAACTGCTTTCCATTCTCTGGAGACAATGGTTCTGCATGTAAGGAGGAAATACAAGGCTCACCTCCAGAGACCTTCTTCCTCCAACAAGGCTCTATCTCCTAAAGATTCCATAACCTTCCCAAAGAGCACCACTTGACTTGGAACCAAGAGCTCAAACACTGTGGAGGGCATTTATATTCAAATCACAATACCTTGATGTCTGTAAAGATACTTGAATCTGTATTAGTTGCTATGAAAATATGTAATGTCAGATTCTTAGATAACTTTGAAAACTAACTAGCAAAAAAAAAGTATGACCCTTATGTGAGAGTCTTCCAATGTCTCTTCTAACCTGGCAAAATTTTAGAAAAGGTTTGGCATGGTAAAAACGGGGTAGAGTATCTGGGGCTCTGCTCCTACTTTTATTGCTGTTATTGCTCGTGACTTAATGAGTACTTAATGCCGTACTGACTAAGTATTCCCAAAATTTCAGTGTTGAAGCAAAATCTAGTTTCACTGGTAGTCTCTTAAATACTGAGAAAATTTCAGGAACTATAAATAAAAATAAAGGGAAAAATTATAGGCATATAGGTGTATCACATGGATAAATTTACATAGTAAGCAGGGGTTATAAATAAAATCCAATAGAAAAGAAGGAGCCTCCCCAAAGGAAGGATGTTGGAAGGACATACGGAGGAGGAGAGGCAGCCTTCACTGGTGTGTGCCACATCTTAGGAAGACCACGGCCCCCTGGCCACTGCTATTTAGGAAAATGTGGAATACTCTCATCCACACGATACCAGACATAAAGTCTAACATGGGTATCAGAAACTCTGCAGCTTGGATAATGAATTTTCTGATATACACAAACCAATCTCTAGGGTAAATCTCATTTGGGGGGAAAAAATGATGCTCAAAAACATAGAGCTGTAAGTTTATAATACATGCTGATTTTTCTGGTTTGTGGAATTCAAGTGTGCATTTGGTAGCAAACAAAGAACCGTGAACAGCTCTGTTGGTTTATACTGATTGTACATCTGACCCTTGGAGCAGACTCTGAGGGATTATCATGATTAGGTCCAATGAGGTGGGAAGACCTACCTGAAATGGGCTAGGGTCTTGACTGTTTCTAAGGAGCAGAGAGCTGGCTGCGCACTAACATTCCTTCCTTTCCACTTCCTGACAGCAGAAGCAATGTGACCAAGAAACCCACAGGTCACACCACCATTCCTTTCCCCCTCTGATGGAAGCCGTAAGCCAAAATAAATATAGACCCTTTTCTTCCTTAAATTCCTTACATTGCCTCTTTCAAACTTTTTTTTTATCCTAGCAATAAGAGAGTAACTAAGACAATAGCTAGTATTTATTGGGAATTCACAACATGCTACATGCAAGTGTTTGATGTTTCCTACTGATTCTTTGAATCCTCACAATAATTCGTTGATGTAGGTATAATGATTTTGCCTCCTTTTATAATGGATAAACAGGTAAGGTGGGATCATACACATGTTGAATAGCATGAATGTAGATAGTTTGATCCAAGGGACCACAACGACCGTAACACAGTGTGGCGTTTTGAATGTGGAATGTCCCCATGGCCTCGTGTGTTTGTGACTTTGCTTCACACTCAATCCCTGACTGGTAGGGGTTTTGAGAAGCAGCATGTTCCTAGAGGAGGTGCATCACTGGGGACAGACCTTGGAGTTTAGTGGTCCAGTCCATTAGGTGCTCTGGGCCAACCCTCCATTGTTGCTATGTCCAGCTGATATGTCCAGATAGGCTGCCCATCATCTATTCAGCCATGCTTTCTCCACCATGACAAACCTTAGCCTTGAAACTATAAGCAGAAGTTATCCCTTAACCCTTTCCTTCCATATGCTGTTTATGGTCAGGTGTTTTGTCCCACCAACAAGAAGGTAACTGAAACATACCAGAACTGACAGACAGTTTAACCTGCACTGAACAGTGAAACAGAAAATCATCATGCCTTAACATTTGAATACTTAATTGAGAAGGGCTTGTCATTAATGATGCTGGAAACAGTATTGCTGCTGAATACTTCCTGCTAAAATAATTACCATGGGGACTCTTGGCTCTGGCTCTTAGTTTAAACTCTACTAGTCAAAAGTACAGCAGTTTTCCAGTGAAGACATTTTTGGATATATCTACTTTCCATTATTAGGCAAGGAACTATTAGACTATGAATGCCACTATTGTAAGGACTGTGTCTGACTCATCCTTATAATACCCATGGCTAACACAATATACATTCAAAATTATTCAATTCATTATTCAGGAATATCTGTCTAAGTAAGGTTAAACAAATTATAAATGGAGAGTGTTCAAGGGCAGAAATTTATAGCTGAACATTAACACAAATATAACATCCCTTGAGGAAGACAGGGTGAACCCAAACTAGAAGGTAACTCAGGGCAGGCCATGTATTTTTATGTGGTTTGGGTAATCATTTGCATTGTTCTCTGGATTTTTAGAAGAAACCATTTTAAGTAAAATACTTAAAATGTATCCCTTTTGTTCAAGATAATGAAGAAATGAAGGGAGGAGGAAGAAGGTAAAGAATAGAGGCCAATAAAAATACAGCTTTGCTATATGTTCATCCAAATTTATTGAACATTGCTATGTTTCTAATAATTGGATTTTTAAAAAAAGACAGAAATGTGGATATCTGTTCTCTGTCGTCATAATACTAACATGGGATTGGAATGGACAAAACGAAGACATGAATGCAGTAGTGAGTTCTAGAAAGAGCAATAAGCCAGGTGGAACGATGGAGTGCGGTGAGTTCAATACAGCTATGTCATCGGCTTACCAGGGTGCTGACAGAAAGCCACAATAAGCTGCCAACAGTGATCAGAGACTTTCCTGGTAAATTAAAGCAATCAGGTTAAAATCCAGGGAAGGGATTATCAGGTAATGTGAGAGTAAGCTGGAAATTCCTGAGGCAGGAGTAGGCTGATCCCTTTGAGATACAGGGAAAGCCCGCGCGGCTGAACACGAGGAAACGCTCAATAACGCCCCCAGTTCCCAAAGCAGGCGAACCCCGGCGCTTGCCAAGAGCCTACACACGGGAATGGAGTTAAGGTCCTCAGATGGACAACTAGGAAATCCTCCTCTTCAGAAGTATGGTATTTTCTGGCACGTGTATGTGTGCGTGTACAGTGTACATGAATGCTCATATGTGTGTTTGCATGCTTGTGAGTGCACCTGTGTGTCATCAGATTTCTAGCAAGTGTCCTCTTCAATTTCCCCACCTTATATCTTAAGACAAGGTCTCTCACTACATCTAGAGCTCGCTGATTCGTCTAGACTAGCTAGTCAGGTAGCCCTGGGGTCTGCCTTACTCGGTCACTCCAGAGCTTGGATTAAAAACAGTTGCCACTACTCACACAATTTTATGTAGGTGCCAGGACCTGAACTCAGGTGATCATACTTAGATAACAGGTGTCTTGTTCATTCGTGTGCTTATCGTCTGGTTGCTAGGACAAAAGACCTGACAGAAAGCACCTGATGGGAGGTAAGGGTTTATTTCCCCCTGCAATCTGAAGGGAACTTTCATCCTAGCAAGGAAAGCATCATCATGTCTCACTACAGTAGCTGGTAGAAAGCAGAAAGATTGAGTTGAGCTCCTTTTGGGAAGCAGGACTGGGCTACAATACCACTAAGCCAGCCCCCAGGAACACACCCTCTCCAGCATGGCTCCACCTCCCAAATTGCCACCAGCTGGGGACCAAGCATTCAAAACACAAGAGGTTATGGGGGACATCTCATCCAAATGACCACAGTCACTGAGCCATCTCCCAAGCCCCAGAAGTATGCGTTTTTTAAGGAAGTGGACTTATGATTCCACACAGCCAAAACCTCAGTTACATGATGAGGTAATAAAGACATATAGAATGTGTGGGGGATAAAATAAGGATGAAATGATACAAATTCAAGCAACAGAGGAAGAATATCGATGATTATGTCAAACACTTTACAGTATACGACACGCGTTGTAAAGAGGAGGAACCACATTTGGAGGGAAGAGTGTAAGTAGGGATTGTAAAGAGAAAAATGATTTTTTTTTTAAAAAAAGACACTAACTGAACAATCTGAAGTAGGAAGGAAGAAATCAAGGTAGCTTATATCATCTTGTTTTCCCAGTACTCTTGCTATGGTGGGTGGTCAAGCCATTAAGAATGGCATCATTCTAAGCAAGATTGATGACTCAAGAAATGTCCCGAGAACATGGGGAACATGGGTACTACAGGTTACAAAGTAACTGAAGCTGGAAATCACCTTATTTCTGGGTCTGCACAAAATATTGCTCATTGAAAAGTTGTTTTGTTTTGATCACCTGAGCGTTAAGTATTTTGGATTTATAGCAGAATTTGGGAGGCTTAATTTGAGGAGTCGAATTCTGTCATTCATCTTGGTTACGGTTTCAGTATGAAAATGACCCCCATAGTCACTTGGATATAGGGGTTTGGCTGACAGCTCATGGGTTTGTGGAAAGGAACCTGAATCAATGGATTGACAGCCTTGGATCATTCATACAAGGATCCATGCATTTTAGGGAGATGCTGAAAGGGTAGGAGTTAAGACCAAGCTAGGGGAAGTAGGTCACTGGGGATGGGTTTCCGGAGTCATAGCTTACTTTTAGACCTTCCTTGCTTCCCGTGTCCCTGCATCTTGGATGCCACAACGTGAACTTCTCTGTGCCGCTATGCATTCCCAGCACGATGTACTGCCACCTCTGAAACTGTAAACTGAGACCAGTAATTCCTCCAAACGTGTTTCTGTGAGAATTTGGTCACAGGGACATTAGGTTACTGTGGTGCTTTGATTCAGGTGTCCCCCATAAACTCAGGTGTTCTGAATGCTGGGTTCCCAGCTGATGGAGATTTGGGAATTAACGCCTCCTGGAGGGAGTGTATTGTTGAGGGCGGGCTTATGGGTGTCATAGCCAGTATCCCCTTGCCAGTGTTTGGCACACTCCTGTTGCTGTGGTCCACCTTATGTGGGCCAGGGGGCGATGTCCACCCTCTGCTCATGCGATCGTTATTCCCCTGCCATCATGGAGCTTCCCCTCGAGCCTGTAAAGCAAAATAAATCTCCTTTTCCCAGAAGCTGCTCTTGGTTGGGTGGTTTCTACCAGCAATGCGAACCGGACTGCAACAGCTACTAATACAGTCTCACTTCCAGGTCAAGTCTAAACTCCTCAGCACAGTACATAATACTTCACATGATCTGGCCACAGCCTATGATTATAACATTTCTGCCTCAGCCCTGTTCTGGTCCATCTCAGCCAGTCTCTATTCCCAGGCTGCGTGTGTAAATGTTTACATCCTTGTCATGCCTGTCTTTGTATGGGGATTGTAACTGAAGTGTAATGTGATATTGCCTTCTAAAAATCAATCCATGCACTAATAAACACTGAATTAGTGTTTCTTCCTCTTTTAAGTTTTTTCCTTTTCTAACCACAGAATCAGACTTAGACTTTGCTGCCGTCCTTCATCACTTTGTGCTTATTGCTATCTCGTATCAAGGCTGCCTGGTGTGTGAGAGGAGCTTCGGATCACCACTAAAGCCACCACCTATCATTGAAAATTCATGGATTGCATGACTTACTTAATATGGTTTACTGTATGAATGAACAATCAGTAGCTAATAAACTTTCCTCCTTTTCTCATCTCTCTCTCTCTGTCTGTCTTCTGATCTTTTAAAAAATATTTTATTTAGCTATTTGACAGTGAAACAGGGAGAGAGAGAGAGAACGAGAAAGACAGAGAGAGAGAGAGAAAGAGAGAGAGACAGAGAATGGGCATGCCAGGGCCTCCAGCCACTACAAAGGAACTCCAGATTCATACACCCCTTTGTGCATCTGGCTAATGTGGGTCCTGGGGAATCGAACCTGGGTCCTTTGGCTTTGCAGACAAAGTGCTAAGCCACTCCTCCAGCCCTCTTATTCTGATCTTTTGAGACAGGTTTTAACTATAAACTTGGGGCAATTCTCTTGCATGTGCCTACCTCATAGGTATGTACCAACACATCCAAGTTAACTTTTGTCAGTCTTATATTGTTTTAAATGTTTCTATTTATTCATTTGAGTTAAAGGACAGCCCATCAGAATTATAACCGGTTTCTCAACAGAAACACAAAAAAATCCAAAAGACCATAGTATGTTATGTTCCAAATTCTGAAATACACTGGATAACAATCTAGATGATTATATCCAACAAAAATATTCATCATAGTTGATAACAACTTTGCTTTATAAACACATACTAAAGGAATGCATGACCACTCTGCCTGTTTTGCAGATGGTACTTGAAGGAATCCTTCAGACACAAGAAAAAGATAAATACATTCTGTGAGTGACAGCAGTTATAAGTTCTGTATTTGTCAATTTGCTCTCATCAGTCCCATATCTGTTTTGAAGCAGATTGACTTCACATATGCACAAAGCCATCCATGTTTTTATATACTTTATCACCAATAATGATCTCATGATCCATATAAGCACATTGGTTGCTAAAGCTAACATTCCACATTTTAGCATGTCACATGGAAGACTTGTCCTAGTGATGTATTTAAAATTGTGATCTCATTAAGTCTATCAGGAGCTCAAGTCGTACTCAAAACAAAAATGACTTTGGGGCTTAGTGGCTAAGGCATTTGCATGCAAAGCCAAAGGACCCAGGTTTGATTCCCCAGGACCCGCATAAGCCCAATGTACTAAGTGGCACATATGTCTGGAGTTCATTTGCAGTGGCTGGATCCCTGGCCCACCCATTCTCTCTCAATCTTTCTCCCTCTGTGTCTTTCAAAATATAAAAATTAATTAATTAATCATATAATTAAAAGGAAAATAAAACCTTTTTCATTGTCATTTGAAATAAGGTATTTATTTAGTATTTGTGAATGTGAGAGATAACTGAACTAATATGCACCTAGAAGAATAAAACCCCTATTTTTTTAATTGTAAGGAATGCTGCTGGTGGTGTAAATAAATTCTCCAGAAGAAAATTGCTGTTTCTGTGATATCTTCACTTTTTGCCTCTGTGACAAATGCCACATTCTATCTTTTATTAAAATCACTCATACAGGTTAATAATTCTTGAGAGCAGTTATCTTGAAAGCATTTAGAGTTGGTAGTTGCTCTGTAGCTATTGATTAAAGATTTAAAAGCAAATTTCTCCTCAAGAAACCCTGCCTCTTGGGTTTTACTTGTGTGTGTATGTGTGACTTTTTTTTTTCCCCACGTATAAACATCAGGTTGACTATACTTGTGAGTCAATGCTAGCCATGGAATATGAATAAGCTCTCTCTACTTCACAGTTTTCTATGAATAAATTTAACTATTTTCTCATGTTACTGAATGCACAGAAGAGTTAGCAGCAGCAGACACCAGCACAGATAGACTTATGAAAACGCCAGCTGTCACCTCCCTCTTGGTCACCTTGTAGCCACCTTGCAGCCTTGACTGATGGCCAAACATCTGGACAACAGCACACCATCTGGACTTTTTCTCCTCCAAGTGTACCCTCCATACTGATCCCAGCTCACACGTTAATCAGTGGTACTGTGACTCAGACAAAACGTCCTATTCATGATCATTCAAACTAGAAAAACTAGAAGTTTTTTTCCCCCAACATCTATAATTGCCAGATACCCTTCATTCCTAATGTACTAACCTTCCCATTGCTGAGACAGAACACCTGGAAAAAAAAAAAAAAAGGCAGCTGATGGGAAGCCAAATTTTTATTTTAGCTTATAGCCTCGAGGGGAAGCTTCATGATGGCAGGGGAAAGCATGGCATGAGCAGAAGTTATGCATCACCTCTGCCACAGCAGGTGGAAAACAGCAGCAGGAGAGTGGGCTGAACTCTGGCCAGTGGGAGCTGGGTATAACGCCCCTAAGGCTGCCCCTCCTGCAAAAAAAATGAATAAATGAAAACAGCCACACCATCTCTAGCAAGACTCCACCTCCAAAATTCCAACCAGCTGGGGGCCAAGCATTTGAAAAATATAAGAGTTTATTGGAGACATCTGATTCAAACAACCACATTCTGCTCTTGGTTCCCATAGACTGATTATAATTCATCATATAAGACACAATGATAAAGCCCGACTTTAAAAGTCCCCATAGGATTTTATCAATTCCAACACTATTCTAAGATCCCTGTAGTCTGAGGTCTCTTAACTATGAGTCTGTGAAACCAAAAACATATAATGGCACAGAGTAAACATTACACTATGAAATATTGCATTGCAAAGAAAGACTGAACCAATGCAAAATCTAAAACAAACAGGACAAATATCATATCCTACGGCTCAAAGTCTGACATCTGTACCGGTGATGAAGTCTCAGGGGGTTAAATTCTGTCCCACCAGCTGGGTTATCCACAGCCCAAGGAAAACTCCATCCCAAACCAGTAGCGCTCCTTGGCAGCTAACCCATACTAGGGTACCTCCAAAGGTGTTGAGGTCTCCACTGAAACCTCATTCTCATGGCTCCACTAGGCCTCCAACAACCTTGCTTGCCTCACACTGCTCAGTGACCCTTTGCAAATCCAAAGACCCTTTGTTTTCAGCATTTGTTATACTCTCATAGTACCAAATAGGCTTCCAAAATTATTAATCCAGCGGTGAGTGTAGAATAAAACTGACTCTGAAGTACAGGAAAACACCCTTGCTGTTCTTTCTTTGGGCTGCCACTTTCACAACAGTGAGCATTCTTCCTGCTGCTCCACACAGGACAGTTGGTCCAAACTCAACGGTGGGAATCTCTCCAACAATGGACTATAATCTCCAGCCTGGTGTCATTTCTTTCTGTACTGTGTCCTTCTGCTCACAAAAGTCTGTTTCTTCAAAATCCAATCCAGCTCAAGTTCTTCAGACAAGGGAAAAGCCCACCCAGATTCTCACACAAACAGTCTCTAGCCTGGTCCCAAAGCAGTTCTTACTTCCCCTAATAAGCTCAGCCTACACAATCCACAGTTCTTTCTACATTTAGGTTTTCAGCTTTCAACAGCTTTGCATATAGCTCCACAAGGTGTCTCTTAGGCCATGGATTCGAATCCTGCCACATTCCTGCCACAAATCATTTCCAAAAGGCCAAGGGCCACACAGTCAATTTTCTAGCAGCTATGACCCCACTCCTGGTACCGGTTTTCTGTTCATGTTACCTTCTTGTTGCTGGTATAATGCACCTGACCAAAAGCATCTTGTGGGAGGAATGCTTTAATTTTTGGCTTGCATTCTCAAAGGGAAGCTTCATGGTGGCGAGGAAAAGCATAGTATGTGCAGAGGCTGGACTTCAACTCTGCCAAAGGAGACAGAAAACAGCAGCAGGAGAGTGAGCCAAACTCTGGCCCACCCCCAACAATACATCTTCTCCTGCAAGATTCTACCTCCCAAATTACCATCAGCTGGGTACTATCCATTCAAGAAATGAATATATAGGCAACATCTGAATCAAATCACCAGAATTCCCAACGTTATCCTCATTCTTAGTTTAAAAATATGTTCCTTGTGCTTTAAAAATAAATGATGTTAAGGTTAATCCCAGGTAAATAGTCTTTCTCCAAGTTATTGCTGGGGGGCGGGTGCACATTTCTTAAAAGAAGACATTAAAAGAAGAAACTAAATAACTGAACTGATCAGAGTTACAATGTTGCAGATCTCCCAGCCAGGTCAGCCAGCTTCCTGTAACTTTCCACACAACAAGAAATTCCCTTCATAAAAGCTTAACAGCTCAAGCCAGGCTGGTTTCAGAAGGTGTTAAACTAATACCACACAAAAAGTGAGGGGAAAACAGTGTGAGGCCAATTAAAACAAATTGGTAGTGAAAGCAACAGCTGGATGCCAACATGCTCTGCTCTGTTATTGGCATGTCAACAGGGTGATTTTTTTTTTTTTTTTTTTTTTTTAGAGGAACTAGTACTTTCTGAAGGAAAAGAGAGACTTCTAGCCCAATGTGGCAAAGAAGCCCTGTAACTCACCGGGGGAATTTATGCACCCTCACTGCGTAAGTTCTGGGTGAATGAACACACCTACCAGTAGCTTGTTACTCTTCTTAAAAAGTCCCCAATGGGACTGCTTGCCTAGGAAACAGCATTCCTGTCTGCTACTGCTCAGCTCAGAGCCCATCCGGGCACTATAACCCCAAGCATGAAGAAGTCAGACGACCTGGGTTACAAGTTCAGAATGTTTGCAATGTCCCTACTATATCACAAAGATCTCCTCTATAAAAAGAATAGCATTTTTGCCTGCACTGTGGCAAAAGAAATTCGACAGAAACCAGACCCAGATGACTCCTCTAAAACTCAGTTTCTACTGTGCAAGCCTTTTCCTGGGAGAAAGCACAACCGTGAATCTGTCCCCATCTGTCCGCTGTACCCTGCTTGTATGCTCTCTGGCTAGTGCAGCCATGGGCAAATTTCTCTGTAGTTTCTGAAGTTTATCCCACCAATAGTGTAAAGAACTCAGCATGATGTCGAACTGCCTGCGGTACTGTCTGTATGAACCCTAAGCCGTCAGAGCTCGAGACTCAGGCTTTGGAAGTTACTACCCTGAGTTCCTGTCATCGTGAATAAATCTTCTGAGTCTCCGCTCTATCTCTGGTCCCCAGTTCTGTGTGCCTCAGTTTGCCAGAAGAGTGCCCCAGAGGAATCTTGATAACATCATGCAAAATTCAACAGTTAACAAAGTTGGACATGTGCAAACCTTGACCACCACGCAAGGTTAGCTGGAGAAGTTTTGGAAACTGATTTTCTCTTTGCCCCCAGAGCCTGTAACGCTCAGCCAAGGAATGAAACACATTTCTTCAGATATCACAGGTGTTGCACAGCAAATTCCTCCTCACTGAAATATTTCCTCCTCAAGGGAAAGAGGGAGTCAGTAGGTCAAAAAGTGTGGGAGATCTGAAATCTGAAAGGTCACTGGATGAACACCGAACACTCCCCAAGATTACAGGAGCAGTAAGCCCTTTGGAGGAGCACACTCTGACAAGAGTTGTATAGCAATTTTCTCTGAGTTGAAACATTGCCTCCTGAGGGGATGATGGGATGTTAGGGAGGTCAAGAAGCCTGGGGAAAAAAATGAAACTGGAAAAGACACCTCCTTAAGGTAAAGGGCAGACAACCGTAGTATGCCACAGCACACTACTGCTGTTGAATTGTCTGAGCTGTCAGCTACTCTTGGGTGGGCTTTGCAGTGACACCTGAGTCAGTCATTGCCTCCTCAAGCAACCCCTGGCCTTCCTCTGTAAGTAACCCCAATAAACTCATTGGTTCGTCAAAGTTGGCTTTGGTGCAATTGTGCTTTGGTCTGGCACCTGAGCCCCATCTGGGATGAAAAGACATGTGTTCATGTATCCCCAGGCGGAATGTTTCGTGGGTTTAACCACATAAATACTGAGAAACTGCAGGTCATATGTAATATGCCATGTTGGATGAGTGCCTGTGTTCTCAATCTTTTTTGTTTTGTTATTTTTATTTATTTGAGAGAGGGTAAGAGGCAGAGAGAAAGAGAGAATGGGCACGCCAAGGCTTCCAGCCACTGCAAACAAACTCCAGATGCATGTGCCCCCTTGTATATCTGGCTTATGTGGGTCCTGGGGAATCAAACAGAGGTCCTTTAGCTTTGCAAGGCAAGTACCTTAACTGCTAAGCCATCTCTCCAGCCCATTGATCTTTTTTCTTTGACATGTGCAGTGTGTGTGTGTGTGTGTGTGTGTGTGTGTGTGTGTGTGTGTGTGTGTTGTGTATGTGTTATGGTCTGTAATGTGATGTGGGTTTTTTCCTTATGGTCAAACAAAGAAGTGGATGCCCCGGGACCAACAGAGTTTAAAATCACAGACAAAACCGAGGTAACTGGTTTATTATGAAGAGAAGCTCACCAAGATGGGAAGAGGTTCCCAGAGCTTAGACTATGTCTGAGTGGGCTCTTGGTAGGATGTTATAGTGTTGCACACTTCCCTCCCCTTATGCAAAGGACACATCTGGTTCCTTTGTACTGTGCAGTGTAAGTTTCCAACAGTAAGGTGTGCCTGATGTCATGGCTTCCAGCTTTCTTGATCCACTCCCAGGTGAATCCTTGGGGTGAAAGGGAAGCCAACCCTCTCCTCATGTGAGGGTAATGGAATGCCCTTTTGTCATTTCCCCCAAGTTCTAGATGCCCTTGTGACATCCTTATCAACTCCCTAACCAAGGGAAGATATACGGGCTCCGAGTGTGTGGACTACCTGAGCCTCTTATGTTAGTGCCTGGCTATCCACCCACCCTGAGAAGCAGGCAGCAAGGCTGCAGTGGGGATGCTGAAGGCCATACTTTCTGCAGTGGTTGTAGCCAGGGCCAAGCCTTCTCCAAGTGGCTGCATCGTGCAGCCCATGTCTTGACCTCAACTGCTGAGCCTGTGCCCCCACCACCATCATGCCAAGCTCCCGGAGCAGGCAGCAGTGGACCACCTCCCATCAGTGCCAGGTAAGATCACCACCTGCCTGCCTCGTGCTGTGCTGAGCTCTGCCCACTGGAGGCAACCACGATGCCAACACAGTGAGCATGGGCACCAGGCCCCAACACTGTGTTCTAGATGTTTTAATCGATGCACTAATAGTATGCCTAAGAGTTTGAGACGACCATCCCAATCTGCACACAAAACCCTGACGCTCAGAACAAGTGAGCTGCTATTCACCTGGAAGAGGAAGGGTGTAGGCACAAAGTCCTTGTGCCTAACCATCATGCCGTATAGCCTGCCAGAATTGCAATGCTGTGTTGCAATAAGATGTTGACATAGGCCACGGGCAGAAGAAAAATAATAGGTGCCAATGTACTCAATATGAACCACTCGTGAGAACCATGCCTGCAACAATATAGATTTACATTCAAAAAGGCAGCTTGTGGGGACTATATCACCTGATATCGGGTAGTAAACAATGAAACACGCGGCCCGTCACAGGAGATACCTCGCCCTCTCCCTAAAACGTGAGTTCTCCATTGAAGAGTGGGGGCTTCCTTAAAGCACAGGACAGTGTCAGCTGTGAGCACGCAAGAAGCCAGAAAAGAGAGCCCTGCCAGCTCGAGAGAACATAGTCAGCACAACGATTTTACCTTACTCATCTCTTCTTCGTCCCCTTACGCTTGTCTGGTTGAAGTCAGAGGCAGCCTGTGGAGAAAGGACATATACAATGGGCAATGGGGAACAATTATTCCCCACCACCACCACCACTACTGAAGGGGCGGTATTTGTGTCAATTTGGAATTAAATAGGCTTTTATTGTCCCCAAAATATATTTTAACTACTATTCTTGGTACCAGATATGGGTGAAGGATTTTTTTTTAATGTACTATTTGCAGGACTCTGGAGAAGCTATGAAAACTTTCTACACTTCTGTTAAACTTTTGCGGACATGGGGTGAGAAACTTAGCCCCTGTGAGAGTTTGGAGTTTAAAAAGAGGAAAAAAAAAAAAGCTAGAGGGATGGCTTAGTGATTAAGGTGTTTGCCTGCAAAGCCAAAGGACCTCTGTTCAATTCCCCAGGACCCACGTAAGCCAGAAGCACAAGGGGGAGCATGCATCTGGAGTTCATTTGCAGTGGCTGGAGACCCTGGCAGGCCCATTCTCTCCCCTGCCCCTTTCTCTCCCTGAAATAAATAAGTAAAATAGATTTAAGAAGAGATAAAATTGCTTAATACAGCCAAATTTTCTTGGACCTAGAGGTTCATGACTGGTGGGAAAAAAGCATGCTGCCAGTGCAAGCATGGAGCGTGATTTGAAGCAGGTGTTTAGAAGAAGAAGTGAGAATCAGTGATGTAAGGTCACACATCTTCTACAGCAAAGGCCACTGTTAATCAAGCAGAGACAACCAACAGATGGAGAAAATCTTTGCAGGATATCCATGTGAAAGAGGGTTAATATCCAGGATATACAAAAAACTAAAAGAAAAATAGCTCAAATAATAAGAAATCAAGCCATCCAATCAAAAATTCTCAAACAAAGAAATACAAGCGGCCAATACATATTTTTAATGAAATGTTTAGTAGCCTTAGCCATCAGAGAAATGCAAACGAAAACTAGTTTGAGATTCCATCTCCCTCCTGTCAGAATGGCTATCATCAAGATATCAAATGACAATAAATGCTGGTGAGAGTGTTGGGAAAGGGGAGCCCTTCTCCACGCTTGATGGGAATGGAAACTGGCTCACCCATTGTGGGAAGGAGATATATGTAAGTAAAGGGTTGGGATAATTGGCGTGCAATGGTCTAAGTGGAATTAGGAGAGGGGAATGGATGAGAGGAAAGACTGGGAGGAGGGTTACTCAAAATTAAAGATGTTATAAATAAGCCATATGGAAATTGACCTTTTTTTGTTAGCTAATTAAAATACAAAGATAAGTGAATAATACAGGCTATTGCCAAGGCTTTTGGTTACCTAAAAGAATTAGACGGAGCCGGGTATGGTGGCTCACGCCTTTAATCCCAGCACTCGGGAGGCAGAGGTAGGAGGAATGTGGTGAGTTCGAGGCCACCCTGGGACTAATTGCAGATCAGCCTGGGCTAGGTCGAGACCCTCCCTTGAAAAGCCAAAAAAAAAAAAAAAAAAAAAAAGAATTAGATGGGAAGACCCTATTACTGAAGCTACCACGTGCTTTGTTTGCAGGACTCGAAGAAATCTAGCGAGAGCTGAGCTGGACTCCTCCTTCGGGCCGACTGGCACGGTGCTGGGAAGTGCTGCACGGCCGGCTGAGGGTGGTCTCAGTCACACGTGCAGCCCACAAGCCCCACCACTGGCCAGCTGGGCAAGATATGCCCACTAATGCAACAGTGGTCTTTTTAAAAGCTTTTTTAAAAAAATTTTTTGCTTATTTTTATTAATTTATTTGAGAGTAACAGACATAAAAAGAGACAGAGAGAGAGAGAATGGGGGCGCCAGGGCCTCCAGCCACTGCAAACGAACTCCAAACATGTGCGCCCCCTTGTGCATCTGGCTAACGAGGGTCCTGAGGAACAGGGGCCTCAAACTGGGGTCCTTAGGTTTCACAGGTAAGCACTTAAGTACTAAGCCATCTCTCCAGCCCAATAGTGGTAATTTTTATGGGGGTAAACAGCCCACTCCACTGAAAACCTAGTGAAAAGTCTATGGCTAGAAAGGTCATAAGTCTGGGGTGGTGTGTGTTGGGGGGTGCACTACTGATGTTTCCATAAGTGGATATGTTCTTAGCCCACCATATTTATGCCCACAGATTACTGCTACTCTTTTTGTTGTTATTGTGGTTGTCGTTGTTAAGAGACTTTTTTTTTTTTTCCTTTCAGATGTCAGTGACTGCTGGGGACACTCAAAACCAAAGCGCTAAGAAGTGAAAGCCAGTGTTCTGCACTAAATGAGACATCTCCGTCGCACCCCCCAAGGCTCAGGGGGCCACAGCAGAAGAGGTGGCAGAAAGAATCTAAGAGGCAAAGGATGGGGAGGAATGCTTTGGAACTTGGCCTTTCAGAAACAAAGAAACAAATGCTACTCATGGCCTCCCAGCAGCTTCTGTGCATAAGATGCACAAGGCCTGAATAACAGGGGGCTCATCAACACGGTGCCAGGAAAGATAGAAGAGGAAAATGAAAATACACCAATATCAAAGAGGGCATAGCTGGAAAGGAAAGGCCCAGTGAAGGGGGATGGGGAGGAGGGAAAAAAGGAAGGTGGTAAGGAGGGCATTATGCCATTTTCTAATAATTTTTTTTTTGCCTTAGAAAAGTGCCCTGTGTCCTCTTGTCAGTTATTTATTTATTTATGTACTTATTTATTTATTTATTTGTTTATTTATTTATTTATTTCAGAGAGAGAAAGAATGAATGAATGGGTGCACCAGGGCTTCCAGCCACTGCAAACGAACTCCAGGCATGTGCACCAACATGTGCATTTGATTCATGTGGGTTCTGGGGAGTTGATCCTCGGTCCTTAGGCCTCACAGACAAATACCTTAACTGCATAGCCATCTCTCCAACCCCTAAATTTGAAAAGCACAGTGAAAAGTTTGTTGTTTGAGACATGAACTGGGAAAATGGCTCAGCAGTTAGGCATGCTTGCTACATAACCATGAGTGCCAGAAACCCCGGTTTTAAGGGAAAAAAAAAAAAAAGAAAAAAGGAAAAGAATGTCCTACAGATGCTAGCAAACAGCATAGGGTCAAGCTCCTGATGTGTAGCATCTCCCTGGTGGATTCTTTATGGGGCACAACACAGTCTCACAGTCTGCATCTCCACCCAAACTGCCAACCTCTCCAGGGCTCTGTGTAAGGCAAGTGCCCACCCCACCCGCTTCTGCTTCTTCCTCCTGCCCCTCCCCCATACCTACCCCTATCATCTTGCTTTTTGGAGAGACTTATTATCTCAGTGAGGTGCCAAGAGTAAAATGAATCCCTTCTGCATGCAAGAACGTGTCCTCAGAGACCACACGGCCAAGCGTCGGGGACTTTAGCAACTGCAGATTGACAAAATAAAAGAAAACTGAGAACAAGTAAACGAACATGGACCAGTCTGGTAGGGAGTGGAGAGAGACCCAAGCACGGATGACCGAATACCGCTGGTCTCTTCAGTCTGCCGGGGAACGAGGGATGGACACGTTGAATGCGTGGACTAAAGGAGAAGCTGAGTAAAATTACTTTTCTCAAGCTGAAATTATACACCTTTGTATGCGTACTCATGCGTGCACATTCTTGGCTACTTCAGGCATACTTTAAAACAGAGGTGGGCTGAAGAGATGGCTTAGCAGTTAAGGCACTTGCCTGCAAAGCCAAAGGACCAAAGTTTGACTCCCCTGGACCCAGGTAAGCCAGATGCACAAGGCGGCGCTGGTGTCTGGAATTCATTTGCAGTGGCTAGAGACCAGGAGCTCCCATTCTTATTCTCTCTCTCCCTCTCTCTCTTAGGTAAATAAACAAAAATAACAAATATTAAAAAAAAAAAAACAGTGGTAAGCAGAATTAACCCAAAGGTATAATTTAGACTCATAATTGCTCATTTCCTCATACAGGCATTTCTAAAGCCATCTAATTAGCTATTACCATTTTCAACTCTCCAGATCCCACCTAAGCCAGATGCACAAAGGTGAGGCAAGCACAAGGTTGCACATACAAACTAGGTGGCGCAAGTGTCTGGAGTTCAATTACAGTAGCTGAGGCCCTGGCGTGCCAATTCTCTCTTCTCTTTCTCTCTGGCTCTCCCTCTAAAAAATTGTAATTTTAATAATACACTGAGCTTATAAAATGTAATTAATACAGCATACATAATAAATCTTCACAGGCTGTTTGCTACTATGCTTGGAAGTAATGCCTTGAGCCACATGACAGACATTTTCAACCCTTCAGATTTTCTTCAGCACAGGGGTTTCTACTGACTGAGTACTGTTACATCAAAAATCAACTATACCTAACAGCCCCTCCAATAAGCATGCATCATCCATTATTGGTTTCTCATGGTTACCTCACATTTTCCCCACTTCATGGATGCAAACATGAACACTCACAATGCTTTCCACGTGCCCAATGGTGACAAAGCCAGAACCAGAGCCCAGGTTCCTGGCTGCCATTGTGGATCGATCCAGCATTATAGTGTCCCTCCTCACATGAGAGGATCAAAGCATAAGCCCCCTGGAGAATAAGGGGTGGTGGATCTCACTGGTGGCTCTAAGCTGATCATCTGAGTCCTTGTTTACTTTCATATTTTTTTTTTCACATGAGAAAGCAATATCATTGTCATTGTGTAGAATCCTTAAAGTCAGCCAAAGCAGAAATGGCTCTGTGCGTATATGACCTACATAGTTTCACAGGGCTCCACACTTCAATGATTTCTGTACTAGGTTTAATTTTCTGCCTTCATGACCTTGAAATCTTCATTCGTCTCATCTTCGAACTTGTGTTTTATGGATAAAGCCCAATAGGACACTGGAGCATGGTCATGGGCAGAGATGAATACACGGCCCACCCACACCAACCCATTTGCTTACTGTTCTAGAGATGCCACCCCCCCCCCCTTGGTCATAGATTCCTGGCAAGTTCATTTTATGTGGTAATTCATCCCAATTCAAACATGCATTGTGGTCTGAATGACTGTGTTCCCTCAAAACTCACATTAAAATCCAGCTCCCACTATGATGATATTAATAGGAGGAAGGTGCCTTAGGGGACAGCTATTGGGACATAGGATTGCTATCCTTTTGGAAAGGTGTCCACAACAGATCATTTGGCCCTATCATCAGTATGAGGGCACAAGAAGAAGTTACTTTTTACTAACTAGGCTGTGGACTCTCACTTTACATCCAATCTGGATCCTCCAGATCTTGGGTTCTTCTACCCTGCAGAGCCATAAGAAACAGATTTCTGTTGTTTATAAGCTAAACAATCTGTGGTGTTCTCTTGTGGTAACCTAAACCAGCTTACACACCAAGGCAGGAGGTGAGCATGTCCTAAGCAAGGGTGCACGTTGTTAACCTCGGAAACCACGCTTTCACGTAGAGCCAGCACCTGCTTGCGATGAAGCAAAGCAGACACAATGATGGGTAAACCTGTCATTCCATTTCATGCTTGTTTCCTATCTATGGCTTCTCAGTTAGTATGAAGCCAGGGATCATGTGGATAGAGTATGCATCTATCAAGTCAAATAAAAGGGGGGATTTTTGTACAGCATTCTCCCTTGTTCTTGTAAGACAAAAATACGCATATGTCATAAAATATGGACTGTATTATCTTGACGATACCACAAATAAGCAAAATGATTGAATGTTTTCGTTTAAATCAACCCCATGCAATAAGTAAGTGAATGGTAAAATGCACACAAATGGCTTAACATGTAATTTTTCTAACTAGGTGTGCGATTCCCGCCAGTATATAATAACAAGAGTATAGGGACTTCCAGAGTCTATGGGCAGAGTCTCAGGAGGAAAAGCTAAAATTTAATTTTCTACATTAAGTGGCATTAAATAGTAACTGAAATTATGATGGCAAACTAAAGGAGAATGGAACCACTAAAGAGAGACTTTTTTTATTTTAGAGCCAGATATTTTCCCTTGATTTTTATACTAGACCCAGTAGGGTAAGTGGCGGGCCACAGACTCAGCCAAACAAGCATTCTACTGTCTTCAAAAGTGCAGCCCTGGGTTCGGTACCAGCTTGCCTTTTAGTAAAACTACTACCTCTGGAAATTACTTCAGCCTGTAATAGAAAAGGCATCAGCAATGGAAGGTCAGAGTCACAGGTCTAAGCACAGAGGATCAATATTTTGTGTCTAGAGCAAATATCTAGGTTGTTGATGTTATATGTGAACATGGTTTATTAATCTTCAAAATAGCTTGCAGCTGAAAGATTTGAAATGCACACATTTCAATATGGGAAATTAACTTTGTATTATGTGTTAGGATTTGGGCTATAAAGTCTGATAGCATTGGACAGGACCAGCTGCAATGTATCTTCATATCAACGTATTTTCTTCCATCATTCTTCTTTTCCTTTTGTCCTTCCTTCTTTTGTGAACAGGTTATCACATGGTGCAGGCTGAGATTGTAGACATATTCAACTGCGCTCAGCTTTACATGGGTTATGGGGACCTAAATTCAGTTCCTCATGCATGCATAGCAAGCCCTTTGCCGACTGAGCCACCCCTGACCTTGAGAACATCTTTCGTATAACTGTGAATATATGTGTTCATCAGATGCATATTTGGCATTCATGAAACTTATGTATTGGTCATTTGTGATTCATAAAATTGCAATTATCATTAAGATTTACAAAATTAGCTAACAATTCTATAACTTTAGAAATTCCTGATTTCTACATTTATGAATCATCTTCAGGTATTTGAATACCGATGTTTCTCAATAGTTCCCAGTAACAGTAAAACATCTCAAAGGCTCATATAACATTTGAAACAATGTACTACTGTAAATGAGCCATAAGGAGGAGATGTGTTCAACAGATGCCAAAGAACAATTATTCTACAGGCAACTTCGATTATGAGGTCAAAACCCAAGAAAATTCAAAAAATAAAAATAAAGAATATACTGCATTCTTATTTTGTTTGTTCACAGATTTTCTTTCAATTTCTCTTCTGACTTTCTTAATGCCTAGTGGTAATTAATTCGAAAGGATGAGAATCTGAGGGTATGGCTCAGAGCGCTTGCCTAGCACACACCAGTCAGACTCTAAGTTTGATCCCCAGCACCACATCCATACACTCCTCTGTAAAATTGACTCACACACACACACACACGCACACAATTAAACTCATTAGATATTATTTACTGTATAGTATTAATTTGTATTCAGTTGATTTTATCAGCTACATAAACACACATAGATGATATACTAATTTGTAACACTATTTTATATAAACATGAAACGGACATATTTATTCATAAAGACACTCATTTATGAAGCATAATGATGAATAATTTCTATATTACTGATACATATATATATCTAAGTGAAAGATATATATTTAAGTGATAGTCTTGCTCTTTGCTATTTCAAATGAAACGTATTTTAGTCCCCATAACAGCATGGTGAGAAGTATTATTTTATAGAAAAGCATGCACTTTGTTTGTGGTGGAAGCAATGCCTGTAAAGGTTAGGTTGGCTCTAAAACCTTAGAAACTCTCATCTTAATCCTAGGGATAAACATTCCCCTGGAAAATGTGCTAACCGTGGGCCATTCAGGTAAGGGTAACTCTAAAGAGAAAGTGAACCTTTTCCACTACAAAAAAGGAAATTAAGGTCAAACCAACAAAGGTCCATATAGCGTCTAAGAAAAGAATCCACACTGCCTGACACACTGCATACAGAGTGTATCCCACTGTGATAAATGTCCTCTTCGAGCAACTCAAGAAGTCAGTTGTCCCCTAATAACCTGCATCAGCTGCCTATGGCAGGTTGTGCTCAAATCAAATCCAAGTTGAGATGCATTCGCAATAGACTTGGGGTGGTCTCAGGGGGAGGCTGATCAGCATCACAAAAGGAGAAAAGCGGCACACTTTCCCTTGGCTGTAACAAGCATCCTAATTACGCTGTTGCAGTTGGAAAACATCCTTCGCAGAGAGAGTACGGAAGGACGTGGACAGGCCAGCCTGGACTTGGAATGGCCTGTGATCCAAGGCTGTCTTTCAGCCATGCAATGAAGGCGCTCCTGTAGGAAAGCATGTGATTCCCACTGTCCCTGAACATCACGTAGGCCCCTCGTTACCTGAGCCGTTCTTCCTTACGGGGGCTACTGCCTACTGCTCCATTACCCCATGGGGAGAAAAGAAGACCATGTCCCCACCAAGAACACCCTGTTCACTCTCAAATACAGATCAGCGCGTGCATGAAAACAATGACTTGCTGAACACCTCCCCCGCAGCCACTCTGTTACAGAATTCAGGGAAGCACCGCCGCACAGACATCTGCTAATCACAACAAAGTGTGAATGAACTCCATTTCTCCACCGACACAAACAGCAGACGTGAGCTATATTGTAATTCCCCAATCTCCAATCAAAGTGTGTGTATGCATAATTGCAGTTTTGAGCCTAATGTTTCACATGCCTTTTTGCTTTTTCTACTTTGTTTTATTATTATTATTATTATTATTATTATTATTATTATTTGAGGTAAGGTCTCAGTCTAGCACAGCATAGGCTGACCTGGAATTCACTCGGTTCCCTCAGGGTGGCCTTTAGCTTACGGTGATCCTCCAACCTCTGCTGGGATTAAAGGCACGCACCACCACCCTTGCTTCTTTGGTTGTGGAATGGAAAGGGAGACACGCTTTTTAAACTTGGTTCTTTTTAGGTCCTCATAATTAAGGCTTCACCTATAACTAAAGGCCACTTTAGGGTCGTAAGTGGAAGACAGAGGAATGTACCATCAGAGAAGGTATTAAGAACTGGAAGCCACCTTGGTAGAAATTAGCTCTTGATAGGGTATTTAAATGGCACGTGCCTTCCAAATCTTATTACCCAATGGCAGATTTTCACCAAGCCAAGATGAATCTGCTGAGGTTTGTTGAGGCAAGGAAGTAGGGTGGCAAGCAAGGCCCATGAGATTCTTACATAAAGGCTGTGAAATGATCAAAGGAGAAAGCAAGGAAACTGGAAACCACCTTCCCACTTCTCCACTGGGACTGGCTGGAGCCATGGGTGCAGAGGCACTCCAAAGAGTCCGCAGGTGATCACTTCTTATGAGCAGGAGCTGCAATGCCAAGATGCACACTCCCCAGTGGAGATTTAAGATGCTAATGAGATATGAGGCATGACGTTTTGCATAGGACATGCATTGAACAAGAAAAGCCTTCACTACACAAATGACCCAAAAAGCACACAGGATGGGACCTCAGAGCTCCACCCTTTGTGCAGCCTGACCATCGGTGTTGCTAAACTCCTCTCCCTGCGCCAGCCCACTTTCTCCCTTGGAAGCATGGCTTTGCTCTAATACCTTGTGCCTGCTTGTGCTATTACACACATAACCGTCCAAATCCTTGCTCTTTGAACTCTTCCACACGTGTCCACCAAGCCTCACTATCTGCCGATATTGCTATGACCTTTTCCAAACATGATTATCTTGTAAGCAGTATTTCCAGCATGCTACATGCTGATATTAAGATTTCTGGGGTTAAGTATTAGCGTCTGGGCTGGGGCAATGGCTCAGTGGATAAAGTGCTTGCCACTCAATCCCGAGTGTACCAGAGTTGGAATCCCCACAACCGCGCTGGTAATACCACATGCCTAGGACAGGAAGGGAGGGGAGGGCGGGGAGTCTCCAGCTAGCTTGAGGATCACAGTGGTGACAGGAACAACAAGAGACCTCACCTTGAACAAGGTGTGAAAGTGTAACCAGGATTTGGGGCAGTTCAGGGAAGTCTTTGAACTCCAAACCCTGACTTCATGTCTGTTTTACCAAAGAATCACAATAAAACATGACTGAGGATAGCTATGAAATTATCACACTTTTTATTCAGGAGTAAGGGGGGGTGAGGGAGAGTTCACAGACCAAGGACGGGGGGTACATGCACCCACTTGGTCTATGAGCCCATGTGGGAAGTGAGCACTGAACCTGAACTGTGAAAAGGGACATAGAGAAGAACGGGCAGAGCATTTGTGCTACAGGGTCCAGTTGCCCTAAACTACCTAACAAAACCAGCTGACTCCCTCTCAAAAGATCAGGACCAACACATACATTATCATCTAAACTCCACACATATGCCCACGCTCACACATGCGCGTGCGCGCGCACACACACACACACACACACACACACACACACTCGCCAGAGCTATGCGAACCACTGGAAGATCACAATATTCTATCAACGCATTGCTTAGTGCTCCTGCTGTCCCAGACCTTCAGGCATCCTTGTTTTTTTCCTTGTATGTCCAATAGCCGGTAGGAGGGTCAGGCACAGGGGGAAAAAAAACCCAAAAAACAAAAAACACCAGACCCAGCATCCTCCATCTTGCTTAAACCAACACAAGCAATGTGCAGGGCTGACCCAGTGAAGACTGAAATTAGCCCTCTCTCTGACTTGGACTTACTGTGGGGGTTTTTCTTACCGTTATGTATGTCTGTATAGCAATACTCACAGAGTGCTTTTCTGTAGGCATAAACACAATGCTGCACGCTGTGCATGCTTTCTGCTGTGTTTGCATATTCTCACACACCCCTAAAAAGCAACAAGCCACAAATATTGTCACACTGAAAGTGTGAGATCTGAGTACTAAGGGCAATGCCATCGATTTCCAGCTAATTTTGAAAAGAAAAATAATTCTCTGGGCAGTAGTTTTCAAATGTATAAAGTGGGCTTAATTGCACTCTGTCCTAATTTTTTTTTAATTTAATTTGTTAGTTTTCTTTTCAGTAAATACAGGCAGTCTGGTACCATTATTTAGGCTCATCTGTGATCTACCCCCTCCCATTAGACCCTCCTTGTTAATGAAAATGGGTCGTGCATTGTGGAGATAGCCCCCAGTTATTGGTGGGATAAATGTCTCTGCATATCATGACCCAACATGTGACTCTGACATTCTTTCCGCTCCCTCTTCTGCAAAATTTCCCTGAGCCATGTTGGGTTCATTTTTGGTCTGCTTCAGTGCTGAGGTGTTGGGGGCCTCTGGGTCTCTGGCTCTCTGATTTGGTAGGAGTTGATTTTTCTCTGCGTTGATCTCCTTCCCCTTTGTGCTGGTATCCAGTTCACAGGAAAACATCACCCTTGCTTATTTCGCCAGTTGTCCTGAAACTAATTTTTTTTTTTTTTGCCAAAAGTTGCATACATCACAAATGGGAGGCTTTATGTGCAAGCTAGTTAAATAATGTAAATTACAATAAACTTGGCAATGCCATTATCCAACATAAAGATTGATTGTCATAAAAATGATTACATAAAACACATTATTGACTGAATGAATATCAACTAGAAGTGGGTCTAGACAAATACATTTTACGGTACCTTTTCCTTCCTGTATTCTTGTTATAAATATAAAATTTAAACGGGAAATTAAAAAAGCCAAAATTGGATATTCAAAAAAAAAACTGCCAGTCAAATAAGCCAAGAGAGACCATGAAAACCTCCATTCCAGCATGAAGTAAGCGCCACTTTGTTGCTATATCAGGTTTAAGTCATTCGTTTAGCCTGTCAATTAAGAGGAATTATATCTTACAACCTCAAGTATCATTCTTTTTATTTTATTTTATTTTTTTTTAATTTGAGAGCGACAGACACAGAGAGAAAGACAGATAGAGGGAGAGAGAGAGAATGGGCGCACCAGGGCTTCCAGCCTCTGCAGACGAACTCCAGACGCGTGCGCGCCCTTGGGCATCTGGCTGACGTGGGACCTAGGGAACCGAGCCTCGAACCGGGGTCCTTAGGCTTCACAGGCAAGTGCTTAACCGCTATGCCATCTCTCCAGCCCGTCAAGTATCGTTCTTATTTTGCTTCACAGCAGTGATTGTAGCATATCCTGTGCTCTCAGCTCACCACTAGAACCACTGCTGCCCTCTTCTGATGTCCTCCACGGGCTTTCAACCTCCATCCAGAATTTCCTCAATTTATTGGCCACTCCCTGTGTTCAGTGTCACATCTATAACCCAAATAGGCCATGTGCTATCACCCTGAGGACCACAACCTGTTCAGCCTGGAAACCAGAGAACCATGATCTTTAAAAGGTCAAAACAATGCCACATTATTTTTAACATGCTGTTATACATATCACTGGGTTGGATAAAATGTAAAAAGAAAACCTTGATATGTAATTCATCTACATTGGCACTGGCTAAGCTCTGTAAGTAAGTGACCATATATCATGTTTTTGTCTCAACCAAGTTTGTGAAATTTTAATACATTAGGCCTGATTAATGGATAGTCCATGCTAACTGCAATAGGGTTATAAAACTAAACAGCTCCACATTGTTTGTAAGATGAAGAATTTAAAAGAGAATCATTACTTAAATATAGTCAGACATTCAGTGTACTCCATATGGTGCTGGGGAAATCAATAAACAAAAGTGTAATAACTGGCAAATCTATCACGCACTTGAGTTGTAATAAAATAACCATTGCAATGCATCATATAAAAGGCTAAAGGTTGTGAACTTGGCCTTTAACACCTGTTGAAGAGAAAAGAAATTTCCCAAGAAAACTAGATATTTCTATCCTTGCTATAATCACTGCTGTGAAGCAAAATAAAAATGATACTTGCGGTTGTAGGATATAAATCCTCTTAATTGACAGGCTAAAAGAATGACTTAAACCTGATATAGCAACAAAGTGGTCCTTACTTCATAAGGCTGCTGCAGAGGTCCAACAAGCAAATATGTGATATAATAGTAAAATCTGGGACACAACAAATATAGTAGTTTACTGTTTCTGTAATACTTGATCTATGTTAATTGGGTAAGTAATATATACTATACCTAGCCTATGTCTAAGAAATAGCAGCAAATTCGATATTTTCCTGAGTACAGAGATTCCATATTAACAATACACATTCTTCTCTTCTTCCAGTCTCAGAAGACCATCTGTTTTTCAACACATTTCCTATCCCTTTTTTTTTTTAATTTTTTTTTTTTTTATTTGAGAGCGACAGACACAGAGAGAAAGACAGATAGAGGGAGAGAGAGAGAATGGGCGCGCCAGGGCTTCCAGCCTCTGCAAACGAACTCCAGACGCGTGTGCCCCCTTGTGCATCTGGCTAACGTGGGACCTGGGGAACTGAGCCTCGAACCGGGGTCCTTAGGCTTCACAGGCAAGTGCTTAACCGCTAAGCCATCTCTCCAGCCCCCCTTTTTTTTAAGTTAGGTCTGGTCATAAGACCTATGCTGGCATGTGAAACTTGTGGGAAATATTTTACTTCTGTCACAATTTGGCTGACTGGACTTTGCACATGCTGGCTAAAGTGGGCAGACAGTGAGGTAAGGAAACTAAGGTCAACATTCCTTATGAACTTCACACTAATTTAAAACTAAGCTACAAACAGATTAATAGAAGTAGCTTTCTTCTTTTCCTGTAGAGAAAAATGAGGTTCTAGTTTTGCCAAATATTTGAGTCTCAATGACAACTCTAATACTAATTTATAGTCATAATTCCTAAGCAAAGCTAACTCCAACCTTACCTCTCACATAGAATCTTTAGTATATTTATGAAAACTTTTTTAAAATTGTGAAGCACTTTGCTTTTGTCATCTACTTTCTCATGCATGTGTGTATATGTATATATGGATAAATAGATTCATCTCTCTACATATGCCAATGAGTATGGTACATGTGTGTGTGGATGAACTAGACAGAGTCTACCCCTGTTATCATTGGTCTTATGGTTTTCCTAAGATAATAAAATGAGAATGCTACAGAACACGTGGTAATATGTATTGAGGAGCTTTTCTTGTCTTCCACAGAAATCACTCAAACTTATTTCTGGAGATCTAGTTTAAGAGGCTGTGATGATGGCTCAGCGATTAAAGGTGATTTCTTGCAAAGTCTGTTAGTTCCAGGTTAATTCTCCAGCCTAAGGACCCAGGTTTGATTTCCCAGGACCAAAGTAAGCCAGATGCACAAAGAGGTACATGCATCTGGAGTTCGTTTGCAATGGCTGGAGGCCCTGGTGAGCCCATTCTCTCCCTCTCTCTCTCTCTCTCTCTCTCTCTCTCTCTCTCTCTCTCTCTCTCTCTCTCTCCCTAGCTCTTGCTGCCTCTCTCTCCACCTCTCTCTCAAATAAATAAATAATAAAATATATTTTTAAAAAAGGATGGAAGAATTAGTTGATAACTGAAATAAATAGCCCACAAAAGATTTTAAAGCATGATGACTGAATAAAGAAAATCAACAAAAAAAATTCAAGAATGAACTCAAAAGAATGGCTGAAGGAAACAGAAACAAATCAGCAAAAACAATTCCTGTCTCGAAAAAAATGAAGGCACTCAAAAAGAACTTGTTAGAAGGAAATGGATGAGACCCAACAAATCAAAGATCTCAACAGGCAGTGGAATAACCTCAGAAAAGAAATAGTCAAATGCAGGGACAAACTCCAACAAACAACTCTAATCAAGAAACGAAATCAGAATTCTACAAAGAGATACAGATGCTGGGGGGAAAACACACACACACACACACAGTTCACAATAACAATGAAATAAGTCTTTCAAGGCTGGGCATGGTGGCGCATACCTTTAATCCCAGCACTTGAGAGGCAGAGGTAGAAGGATTGTCATGAGTTCAAGGCCACCCTGAGACTACAGAGTGAATTCCAGGTCAGCCTGGACTAGAGTGAGACCCTTCCTCTAAAAACCAAAAAAAAAAAAGAAAGAAAAAAGAAATAACTCTTTCAAAAAGGCTCAGAAGAAAGCATCACTAGCAGAGTAGACCATATGAGGATAGACTCTCAGACCTTGAGGACAAGGCAGAGGAAATAGCCCAGCAGTTCAAAAACATGTACACAGGATATGAGGGAAATTTTGGACACCTTAAAGAGACACCTTAAATATTTGGATCATTGGCATAAAAGAAGGGGAAGGAATACAGACGAAAGGCATAGAGAACATCTTCCAACAAAATTATCAAAGAGAATTTCACTTACCTCATGAAAGAGAGTCCCATTAAAATATAATAGGCACTCAGAAGACCAAACAGGGCCTGCATTGGGTTCTCCCCCATAATCAGGGAGACATGCAATCCCCAAAATAATATCGGCTGCTGCCAAACCATTTAGTTACCTGCAAGAGTAGAAAGGTAAGTCCCTATTGCAGAAGACCCCACAGCCCACAGCCATGGGACATCAAGTGACCATGCTGGAACTGAGAGGGAATCCAGTTCCCCCTCTGGTTAGCCTTTCTAGTGCTGTGAAGTGCTATGAGAGCAGCTGGAGAATAAGAGTTGCCAACTGATTGACTAAGCGGGAGATCCTGGTAGTGACAAGATTAAGCAGCCAAGCAAGGAACATACACTCGTGCCAGTAGGTGGCACACAGCTGCTGTGGGTAACCAGCTGCTTATGGATTGAACAGGAGACCCTGCAGTATGCGTACATCTTGTTCTAGGAACCAAGCCAGACTCCCGGGAACAGGAAACCAGTAGGTTCCAGATAGAACTTCCGCTCCTCTCTAAGGAAGAGGAATGAATGCACACATCAACATATCTTTCTCACGGCTAGGCTTATTCCCTCTTATTCAAATTGTTCTCATTTTGGTTGGAGAATCTGTTCTATTTTACATGTGGAGGAGAATACAGGCAAGAACAAGGACACATCAATACATCAAGAAGAGAGGGCTGGGGCTGGAGAGATGGCTTAGCGGTTAAGCGCTTGCCTGTGAAGCCTAAGGACCCCGGTTCGAGGCTCGGTTCCCCAGGTCCCACGTTAGCCAGATGCACAAGGGGGCGCACGCGTCTGGAGTTCGTTTGCAGAGGCTGGAAGCCCTGGCGCGCCCATTCTCTCTCTCTCCCTCTATCTGTCTTTCTCTCTGTGTCTGTCGCTCTCAAATAAATAAATAAATAATTTAAAAAAAAAAAAAAAAAAGAAGAGAGGGCTGACTGTCTACCAGGACATGGGTCGCCTGGGCCAGAAGTCATCATGTGGGAAGTGGTGACATAAATACTGCTCTCACGACTAGCCTGAAAAGCAGTTCCAAGGAACTGGTGACAATGTGTCCATTCAAACCACATAAA
Organism: Jaculus jaculus; assembly: GCF_020740685.1. Classification (NCBI taxonomy): domain Eukaryota; kingdom Metazoa; phylum Chordata; class Mammalia; order Rodentia; family Dipodidae; genus Jaculus; species Jaculus jaculus. The sequence continues at coordinate 57,145,677 of NC_059119.1, forward strand.
CACAGAGAACCAGACATACAGAGGAAGCAACACTAAATCAGATCTCTATCTTGCCTACCAAGGCACAAGAAATATCACTGAAGAGGGTGTGGAAAGATTGAAAGAGCTTAGGGTGGTGGACTAGCCTGAGACTCCACGTTTCCCCCAGCCCTGCAGAGACTGACTGAGGCCTCTTGATCCCCACAACAAATACCAGTCACCCCATCAAAGACCCTCAGCAGGGGAGAGGGGGTCTATGTGTGCAGCCTTTTTATTAAAAAAAATTCTTTGTTTAAAAAGAAGGGCAGAATATAGTATACAACAATAGATAATGCACAGGTAACAAGCAAAAAGCACAGGTAACAGGTAAACACAAGAGTTCCTTCCTCAAACCAAGTTATTAATATCCCCCGGGGCTGGTTTATGCCTTGTAAAATGGAACTAGCCCAGTCGGAGGGCAGGGGAGAACAGTGCAATCCAAAAGCTGAAGTAAGCCTAAAAACTAGCACACATTGACTGAAAATCCTTGTACAGGAAAAGTCTTTTAGGGGAGGAAAAACATTCCCTATAGCAGAATGAGGGAAGAAGCTACTGCAGCTGCTATTTTATTGACAGAAATCATGCAATCCAGGCACAACTTATCAATATGCTTCCACCACGGGGAACAAAGAGTCCTAAGAAGATAAAATGATGCAAACACGCCAATTCTGCTTGCTGTCGAGGTGGGTCTATCAGAACATCAGCACCTGACTCTGCTAAACACAGTTTTCCAGCCTGTATCTCCCTGTGTGGGCTCCATGCTCGCAAGCTTATTCTGATAATCTAGGTTCCCGGATGTTTCGGCAAGGAGCTAGTGTTCTGGCATGCTAGGAAGTTACATTTCTCTTGATAAATTAGACCATCGGCATTCTGAATTCCGTACTTTATCCTCCTGTGGACTTGGTTGGAAGCAGCATGTGTAAGTCAGCTACAGCTCAGAAAAGCCAGCACTGGCTCTGTGGTGAATCTGCAAGGCTGAGGGGTCAGGTCTGAGGTTGAGATGAGCTCAGGAGGCAATGGCTGTCAGGGGAAGGTGGCTACTAGCCAGCCACTGACATCATCTTTTAGCTTCTCTACAATCTACTTCAGAAGGATTGTGGAGGGCTGGACAGATGGCTTAGCCATTAAGGTGTTTGGAAGCAAAGCCAAAGGACCCAGGTTCAAAGCCCCAGGACCCACATAAACCAGATGCCCAAGGGGGCGCATACATCTGGAGTTTGTTTGTAGTGGCTGGAGGTTGTGAGCATCCATTCTCTGTCTGCCTTTCTCTCTCTCTCTCAAACAAATAAATAAAAATATAGAAAAAAGGATTGTGAAGTTCAAATAAAATGATATATTTGAAAGAGTTTACAAGATTGTAAATTTATTTAGAGAACTTAAAATGTTAAATATATTTAAAAACCCTACATATTTTAATACAATCTTTTAAATATGTCTTTGAATTGAATTGTTGTTTACTTATTATTTGGTGTTTAATGTCATCATAATAAAGAATAATTTGTGTGTGTGTGTGTGTGTGTGTGTATGGTGCAACAAATCAAATCCAGATCTTGTTCATGCTAGGTAAGCCCTACCACTGAGCAACATTCCTGCCTTAAAAATAGTGATTGTCAAAATATTTTAGCCTGAACTTCATTGTCGATCTTTTCATTGTGCAATACTAGTCATAAAGGTCAATATAAGAGGATTTTTTTCTTATGCATAACATCTGGAGGTAGACAAGTCACATTTCCCCAGTTGAATATACATGTGCAGTTCTTGATGGAACAAAGGAGAAAGCACAAAGCAGCTTGACTGTTCTAGTTGCACATTGCGATTATACCAACTTTCCACCTTCAGATTACTGCTGAGCAAGGAAGGCAAGGGAACTGAGCATTCGTTCCCTTTTATGTCATCATTTTCAGTGCAAGAGACCAGATAATAACGGGAGGTACAAGGATTAAGAAATACTTCAATGCAGTTTTTGGATCAGTTGTGTTTGTTAGAATAGCATTTTTGTCTTTTTGCCTCTGGAGAAAGTTCTGGGTTTAACAGAAACCCATGTCTTGGGGCTGACAATGCTGTAACACAGTGATTGATGGAACGCATTGATGCTGTTTGCTTTGTGTCTCGCTAGAGTCCAGCACATGGGACACAATGGGACTCTGCTCAGAAGCCAAATGTGGATTCATATCAAGCAGGTCTCCTCTGCTCATATGCAAGCTTAAAGTAATTAAGGATAATAAAAAGTTATTAATAATTTTCAGATAGCGCAGATGAACATTAGTTGCCCTGAGCATAACATGGGTGTGAGCCTGGCACCTTATCCCATCGTACAGGTCACGCAGCAATGAGGCCAGTCCTGCCAATCACTGCCTTAAGAAAAAGAAATAATTAAAATTTAGTAACAACTTTAGGAGGTCAACGCTATAATTATCTCCCATTTCACATTGAAGAATCAGTCACCAGAAGGTTAACTATTTCATTGACGTGCTGATACTCGCTAATAAGTGGCAGAGCTGAGATTTGAACCAAGGATTTTAGGCTCAGGAAATAATGATCTTAAGGAATACACATAGTTGTTTCTCCGCGGGCGTTACTTTTCGTTAGTTCAGTCCCGGGTTTCCTTGGGTGACCTCCTTCTTGGTTTATCATAAAGACAACCGCGGACATTTGTGGCAATGGGCTATAGCTTCTTGTGGTGACCACGAGGAGTCGCGGTGGAGGCTACTGAGAGGTGCGTTCCAGGGCCCAGCAACCTGATGTGGTGGCTGTGGTCACTGCCTGTGCCTCCGCAGAGCACACAGAGGCTTAGAGCACTGAGGTGACCTGCCTCGGCTTCAGAAACCAAGGGTGAAGACAGGGTTTGGCCTTCGGCTATCTGACAACAACACAAGCATATTTGCATATTTTTTCCAGCCCAATTTAGGTTTTTTTTTTTGTTTTTTTTTAATAATTGACAGCTTCCATGATTGTAAACAATATCCCATGGTAATTACCTCCCTACCCCCACTTTCCCCTTTGAAACTCCACTCGCCACCATATCCCCTCCCCCTCTCAGTCTCTCTTTCATTTTGATGTCATGATCTTTTCTTCCTGTTATGATGGTCTTGTGTAGGTAGTGTCAGGCACTGTGAGGTCATGGATATCCAGGCCATTTTGTGTCTGGGGGAGCACGTTGTAAGGAGTCCTACCCTTCCTTCAGCTCTTACATTCTTTCCACTGCCTCTTCCTCAATGGACCCTGAGCCTTGGAAAGTGTGATCGAGATATTTCAGTGCTGAGCACTCCTCTGTCACTTCTTCTCAGCACCATGGTGCCTTCTGAGTCATCCAAAGGTTGTTGCCATCTGTAAAGAGAAGGTTCTCTAACCAAAAGTGAGAGTAGCATTAATATATGGATATGAACATTAAGAGAAGTGCTTACTGGGCAGTTTGGTGAGCATAGTTTAGCCAGACACCAGCAGATGTTACCCCCCTAGGGCTCATGACTACCCCTTGTTGTAGGTTTTCAGTATCAGGGATGTATTCTCTCCCATGGAACAGGCCTCCAGTCCAATTAGAGGGTAGTTGGTTTCCCCGTAACACACATGCCTGGCTGGCCAAATCACATTTGCATATTTTGTATCAGAATAAGCAGCGGAGTGCTGCTCACAGCCTCCATGCTTCTTTTCCATCTCACAGACGGACATGAGAGTCATAATCAATGAAGAGCTTGACATTCTTGTCCTTAAAGAATTTCTTCCTCAGGCCTCTTCAGAAAAGGGGCAGGGGGAGGGAAAGGATGGTACCAATATGTGATGTTTACACACAATATATGTCCATATCTAATAATAAAAAATAGGGGAAAAAAAAGAATTTCTTCCTCTTTGTGATGTAAGCCTTGAATGAAATGCCAGAAATATAAAGAAACCAAAAAGTTTATGATGCCACCCTTAGAGAAATTGTTATTGCTAATTAATAACCTCTAAGCAAATATAGTCAGTAATTGGATGACCTCTTTTAACTGAATACGATAGAGATTAAAAATTTAAAAAAAAAGCTCAAATCCTGGTCTTGTTCTACTGTCAATTAACACTACACAATTTTTTGAATGACCTTGGTATCCAAAAACAGGACCATAAAACTCAAAAGCTCCCAGATTCAGGTCTGTGTCAAGAGGAGCAGCCTTCAATAGCTGCTTTCTTCACAGCAAAACTGCTCCAATAGATCACATAATTAAATAACGCTGTCGCCATTACAATCCCAATCACAAAACTTAGGACATTAAAAGCAGAAAGGAAAGCCTGAAGAGGTCATTTTCATTTAGGACACAACATTAACTAAAGTGCTAGGGAACTATTAAAGTCCAAAAGCCTTGTGAAGTGATGGAAGATATTTAAATTCTTGGCAAATTTTCAAGGAATATAAAAGAAAATTAGGACAGTTCCTCCTAGCAGATTTTTTAATTATAGAAGCATTTGATTCAAAATTAGCTGATTTTTTTTTTAATTCTCCATTGTATATTCTGCAGTTAATTGAAGTTCCGTTACAGAAATCGTGGTTCTTCTCTCGCTCGCGTAAGGATTTCATGCATAGAAGGCATGTGGAATATGACTGAAGAGCTAAGCTCATTTAAGAAGGAAGAAAATAAGGTAATGAAAGGATTCCAAGGCATACTTGGCTACTGCACAGCAAGGAAACAAAAACACAAAATAAAAAAATACAAAGGCTTCTGCTCTATCTCCTGTCCTTTTATCAGATCAGAGAATTCATCTGTTTTAGTAGTTTTCTGCACACACCAGCTTTCTTAGCTCAGGTTCCTGAGGAAGCAGAACCAGAGACCAAGGTTTAAGTGCGATGATTTAGTGGAGAGCCTGACAAGAGAGCCAGGAGCGAGGGACAGGGAAACAGAAGTGGAAGAGGAATGCAGGGAATGTGGGGTGTTGGCTCCTGCTGCTATGGGAAAGTCAGGTTCCATTTGTCTCCTGGTGTGTGTGTGTCTGCCTCCTCCGAAGAAGAAAAGATCTTTATCCACTGGAGTACATTCCTTGCTTAAAGAACCACAGCTCAAGCTCTCAGATGCACGTGCATGTACGAAGAGCACAGATGCATTTGTACACGTGTGCGCATATACACACACTTCCTATTGCCACAAGTGTGGCACTGAGAAACTGCAAGTCAGGCAGCCAGAGGCAGGCATGGACAGCCCAATGTGATGGTTTGATTCAGGTGTCCCCCATAAACTTAGGTATTCTGAACGCTAGTCTCCCCAGCTGATGGCAATTGGAAATTAAAGCCTCCTGGAGGTATATGGGACAGGCTTATGGGTGTCATAGCCAGTTTCCCCATGCCAGTGTTGGGTACACTGTCCTATTGCTATTGTCCACCTGATGTTGGCCGGGGGTGATGTCCACCCGCTGCTCATGTCGTCATTTTCCCCTGCCATCATGGAGCTTCCCCTCAAGCCTGTAAGCTCTTGGTTGGGTGATCTCTGCCAGCAATGCAAACCTGACTGCACCAGGGAGTGTCAGGGTGTTCCTGGCCGAAGCTGGGTGAGTCTTCCATGGAAGAGGTCTGCAGCAGTGGTAGGAAGAACAGGGTAAGGATGTGCATCACACAGGATCTGAATGGTACCCAACAGGAGCCTGTGCAGCGGCCATCTTCTCTTCACAACCATGCGAATTGTGAGCAGTGGTTAATTAGCATTTTGGTGGCCTCCAAAATAATGCTACCACCCTCTTCTAACTAGAGCAGTAATGTTATTTTAAAGGGTTCACAAACATCTGTTATATCAGGCCCCCTTTTTTTGGCTTAAACCAAGTTTCACTTGATCTTGAACTCCTTACATTCTTTGTAAAAGAGTGAACCCACACATTGCCAGTCCAGTTGCAACGACATCTGCTTGCTGCTCACGGGATGCAGACGGACCCCCTCCCCATGGTGAGTGATGCCACCCTGAATCCAACGTCCAGCAGCCTTCTCTTTGTCTGGAATGTTCTTTGCTCTGTTGAATAGGAACAAAGCAGCCAACCTGTCTTTGTGGTTGAAACACTTCTCAATTCCGGTGGCACTTTTCTCCCCTTCGTTCTGTTTCCCACTGACCTCTGTCATGCCTCCCAGCCTCATTTTCTCTTCCTTCTCTATAAAGGTCTCACTTTCCCAAGGTTACAAAGCCTCGGCATCCTCTTGGGGAACGGCACCCACAGCTGTCTTCCCGCCCCAGAAGCCCATTTCTCCACCCCCAGTTGTGTTGCTGTGGCAAAACACCCGAGAAACGTCACGTGAAAGATGAGGAAATCTTGATTTGGGCGTACAGTTTCAGACGTTCAAGCCCATGGCTGTCCATTCCCCTGGTCCTGGCGTCTGTGATAAAGGCAGCTCACCCGGGCAGGGAGCACCTGCGGAGCAGAGGTGCTGACCGCATCACAGCCGTGAAGCCCAAGGCAGAGGGAAGAGGAACAGAAGCTACAGCTCTGCGGGCATGTCCCCGGTGACCTCACTTCCTTCCACAAGGCCTCGCCTCCTAAACTGTCCCTTGCCTTCCAGTGGCATCGTGGACTGCCGCCAGGCTGGGCTGGTCCAGTGGCATCGTGGACTGCCGCCAGGCTGGGCTGGTCCAGTGGCATCGTGGACTGCCGCCAGGCTTGGCTGGCAACAGTGCTCTCAGCACAGGGCCTTTGCAAGACGTCCCAACTCCAGCGTTGAGCGCTTACGGCCTGCGTTTCTTAGACTGTGTCCTCTGTCCAGTCCTGCCTTAGCACTGAAACCGACCTCGCAGACGCGGTGAGCTCTAACTGGAGTGTGCTCTCTGGTTGTAGCTCCTGTTGGGTTTCTTGTTACTGTCCGCGGCTCACCCGTCCTCGCCTAAGCCTAAGGTTTATGGACACTTGTTCTGTCTGTACATTTCTCAGGAGGAAACAGCACGTGACTCACTGCCTTGTAACTAACCTCAAATGCGCCCAAACCATAAATCCCCCACAGGTTGCTTCCATATTCTCTGTAAGAGGAAGAGTATCCAACATGGACCACCCCCGATCCTAGGAAATTTTGACAAGAACATTACTCCCTGGAAGGAGTCCGTTCATTTGGTACCAGCCAAGGGTGTGTCTCAAACCTTGTTTTAAAATTTACGTTGCACATACTCCTTAGTTTACGCGTATGACCAGGTACAGTTATGCAACGCATTCATCGTAACACATTTTTTGAACCTCTTGTTATTCTCCATTCCACTCAGATGAATTCTTTCCTGCCTGCTTCCCACTAGGTAGCCCAAGTTAACCATCTAAAATGTGTGTTTTTACATTGTCATCTGTGTTCATATGATCTCCATATATCCATACATAGGTATATGATATCACATGCACGGATCCATAGGTCGGGCTTTAGGAAAATGTTAAAAATTGCATGTATAACCTCATGGGATGATATTAAACAGCATAGTTCTTATCAATTGTTTTTAGTAGTTTAGAAGAATTAAAGCTTATTTTATTATAAATATTTTCTCCCATTTTGAACAAATATGATATAAGGAACATTGTAGATAACCTTTAGAAGCTTGTATAAAGGTAGAATTGGTCATCTGGAAAGAGATTACTGTGTTATTAGGGTATAATATGCAATTTCTATAGACATGAAAAGACTGCTCTCGCATGTCATTCAGAATTTTATGAACTTACGTTCATTTCGATATTAGCCAATCTGTAAGGTGTGAAGTGACATCCATTGCCTTAATACATTTCTTAACTAGTAATGTGTTTGTACCTCTTGTCACTATTTCTGAATATGTACATTTGCAGACATAAGCATAATCTTCATATTTTTGGCATATTTTATTGTTTATTCTTTTTTAGTTTTTGTATAGCATAGGTGCCAGTTTTATTTGTTTATGGTATCATTGCTGTAATGAAGACTTTTAAATTTTATGGATTCAATTATTTCTCTTTTCTTTTACAGTGTTTCAGTGTCAGAAGTCATTACTTGCAAATAGGCAGCTTGCATAGCCTTTTAGTATCTTCTTACACCTTCTTATTTTATATTTGTTTGTTCTGTTTGGGGTTTTTCCAGTGTCACGCCATCCATGCTGGCCTTGAACCAGCTATGCCAACAACTGCTGGAGTGACATGCGGACCCCGTCACACCTGGATGTTCAATGCTTTACCTGAAACTTTCGAGGCTGTGGCGGCTTGAACCAGATGTCTCCCATAAGCATGTGTTCTGAATGCTGGTGGCAGTTTGGGAGGTGGAGCCCGGCTGGAGATGGTGTGTTTCTGGGGGCAGCCTTACAGATGCTATAGCCAGCTTCCTTTTCCCAGAGTTTGGTTCACTCTTTTGCCAATTATTGCCATGCCAAGGCCTCCAGCCACTACAGACGAACTCCAGACACATGTATCACCTTGTGCATCTGACTTACATGGGTAATGAAGAATCGAACCTCGGTCCCTATGCTTCCCAAGCAAGCGCCTTAACCACTAGACCATCTTGCCAGCCCCCACACTGATTTTTATACAGACTATTCCAGTTCACAATACCACAAAGAGAGAATAAGGGTTCCTCTCTCCCACATCCTCACCAGTGTTTGTTGTCTTTTGATGTTTTGATGATAGCCGTTCTGACAGGGTGAGATGATATTTCAAGGTTATTTTAATTTACATTTTGAATGTAATGAATAAGGATGTTGAACTTTTTTTTAAAAAAATGCTTTATGGTATGGTAATTTTCTTTGTTTGAGTTCACTTCTGTTCAGTTCCATGGTCCTTTCTTTTTGATTGAGTTGTTTGAATTGTATTACTTGGGTTTTTTTTTTTTTTTTTTTTTGTCTGTCCTTTGTACATTATAGATATTAATTCTCTGTCAGAACTACAGCTGGCAAAAGATTTTCTCACATTCTGTAGGTTGTTTACTGACTTTCTTGAAGATTTTCCTTACCTGTTCAATAGCGTTTTAGTTTCATGTGACCCTCTGTGTTGGTTGTTCGTCATGTTCCCTGGGCTACTGCAGCCCGTTCAGAAAGTCCTTCCCTGTGCCTATATCTTGCAGTGCTCTTGCCACTGTTTCCTTTAATCATTTCAGGGTTCCCCTGATGTCTTTGATCTACTTGGAATTGAGTGTCGTGCCTGGTGAGGGGCAAGGGTCTATATGCTCATTAATCTACACCTGCATATCCAGTTTTCCCAGCACCACTTATTGCACATGCTTTTGTTTCCAGTGTGTTTTTGGCCTACGTGCCAAAATAAAGCAGGTGGCTGTGGTTACATGAACTTTTGCCTCGAACTACTTCTATTCCACTGACCTGAGTGGCTGCTTTTGTGCCAGTACCATCCTGTCCTTGTCACTATGGCTCTGTAACAGAGCGTGAAATCTGGCGTTGGTTACGCCTCCAGTGGTATTCTTTGTGCTGAGACTTTTGGTTATGCAAGGTTGTTTGTGCTTCCATATGAATTTTAAAGCTGTTTATTTTTACATTTCTATGGAAAATGAAGCTAGCATTTTTATCAGAATTGCACTGACTCTGTGAACTATTTTTTGGTAGGATGGGCATTTCACAATAATAATTCTTCCAATCCATGATAACAGGTGATTTTCCTATCTCTTGGGTGTCTTCCTCAATTTCTTTGCTCAGTTTTAAAGTCGTAATTGTAAAGGTCTTACACTTTCCTGGTTAAGGTTGTTCTAAGATGTTTAATTTTCTTTGTGGCAATTTTGAATGAGACTGCTTTCATGATATCTTACTTGTGTATTGTGTCATTGGTGTATAGGAAAGCTACTGATTTTTGATTGTTAATTTTTTTTATCTTGCCATACTGTTAAAAGTGTTTATCAGATCTAAGGGTTTTTTTTTTTTTGGTTTTTTTTTGGTTTTTTTTTTTTTTTGAGACAGAGAAAGAGAGAGAAATGGGCATTCCAGGGCCTCTAGCCACTGCAAACTCCAGATCCATGTGCCACCATGTGCATCTGGGTGATGTGGGACCTGGAGAATCGAACCTGGGTCCTTAGGCTTCGCAGGCAAGCACCTTAACCACTAAGCCATCTCTCCAGCCCAGATCTAGGAGTTTTTATGTGAAGACTTTAAGTTCAATTAAATAGAGAATCATATTCGTCTACAAATGAGGCTAGTTTTTTACCCCATTAATTTTCTTCTCTTGACTTATCACTCTGCCTAAGACTTCCAGGACTACACTAAGTAGCAATGTGGAGAGTAGGCACCCTTGTATTGTTCCAGCTATGATTGATCTTGCTTCAGATTTGTCTCCCTTTAACATAGTCTTGCCTTTAAACTTCTCACATGTAGCCTTTATTGTGTTGATAAATAATTCCTCCATCCTGAGCCTGCTTCAAGTTATCATCATGCAGGGGAGTTGTATTTTATCTAAGGCCTTTTCTGCATCTGTTGAAAGGATCCTGTGATTCCGGTCCTTATGTCTTTTGTATATCATATATTCTGTTTATTGATTTCTGTATGTTGCTCCACCTCTGTATCTCTAGGATAAACCTACTTGATCAAGGTGGATGATATTTTTCATATGAGACTGAATTTTATTTGCCAGTATTTTTTTGAAAATGCCTGTGCCTATGTTCACTAGGAACATTGGTATAAAATTTTATTTCATTGTTGTGTCTCTGTTGGTTTTGCCATTAGTATAATGCTGGCATCATAGGAGAGTTATGTTGCATTCCTTTCTTTTCAATTTTATTCAGTGACTTGAGAAATGGAGGCTTCAGATATTCTATAAATGTCTAATGTGATCCTGCAGCAAACTCATCTTGGCCTAGACATCTTTTAGAGGGGAGATTTTGATTCCTGTTTCACGCTCGTTGCTGCTTGTAGGCACATTATCTCTTCATTTTAACTTCCATAGAATATGTGCTAAGTAATTCATTTATTTCTTCTGAATTTTCCTGTTTCATGGAATATAATTGTTTTAAGTAGATTCTAATAATTTCACTTGGTGTCATTGGTGTCTGTTTTAATATCTCTGGACATTCAGTCTTTCCAAGGTGTTAAACATTTCTTTTCTGTTCCATCTATACATGTTTTCTTGAACTTCTCATTGGGTTTGAGTAGTGGATCCAATTCTTCCCCAAGGCCTGGCAGCCCATCTTCCACTTGTTTCATTCTGTTGGACAAGTTTGTCAAGGAGCCATTTGTATGAGTTCATTTTCAAATTTATTTCAGCTTGAATTTTCTTCAGGATTTCTATCCCTTTGTTGATTTCATTTTCACATCCTGGCTAGGCTTCCTCATTTCATGTGGGCATTTGCTGGTGTCTTTGAACTTATTCCGGATTTCATTTACGCATTCATCTGCCCATTACTTAAGCTCTTCGCACATGTTTATAATCATCCTTTTTGGCTCTTAGTCGGGACTTTCTTGTAGGCAGTGTTCATTGGAGTCCTCTGCTATGGATATGATATTTCTTGGGGGAGATTTGTTGTTGGCTTTTCATGCTAAGTTAAAACATACCCATGCGGGGCTGGAGAGATGGCTTAGCAGTTAATCACTAGTCTGTGAAGCCTAAGGACCCCTGATTGGAGGCTCAATTCCCCAGGAACCACGTAAGCCAGATGCACAAGGGGGCACATGCATCTAGAATTTGTTTGCAGTGGCTAGCAGCCCTGGTGCACCCGTTCTCTCTCTCTCTTTCTCTCTCTGTCTATCATTCTCAAATACATAAATAAAAAATAGACAAAAAATTTTAAAAAAACTTAACCATGTGGAGACAACACTTTGTTCAGGTTTTTCTTTGTAATGGTTGGGGCTCAGTCCTGGAGGTACTTTGTAATGGTTGGAGCTCAGTCCTGGAGGTACTTTGTAATGGTTGGAGCTCAGTCCTGGAGGTACTTTGTAATGGTTGGAGCTCAGTCCTGGAGGTTCTTTTTCCCACTTTGTGGATGCAGGAGTCTCAAATCACTTGCTTCTGAGCTAAAACTTACAGTTGGTTTCCAGCCCAAATGGAAGGAGCTTGGTGCTTCCCAAACCCTACCATGTGGGGAAGGAGATTGCTGAATGGAAGCTGGATGTTGGAGCTTGGCTGTCCTCCTAGCTCCAATGGCTTGCAGACTGTGTAGAGAAGCAGATTTCTAACTAGAATCAAGCTGCTCAAATGTAAACACCTGGCTCCAACTGGGTCCCAGTCAAGTTGCCAGGTCCTGGGTGCTGCATGGAGAAGGAAAGGAGATATCTAGAGGTCTTACTTACATAGGCCTGCCTGAGATAACATGGTGATTCAGTGATGTGATGTTTTGTAGTAAGTATCATATTCTTAAATGTAATAGACTATACTTTTTAACCATTAAAAGCCCTTTAAGTTAATTACTAGTAAGTTTCCTCCACTAAAAATGAATTGAAAATTTATTCTCAAGAGATAGGGATAAGATACAGGATTTACACGCAGATGCATTGGAAAGTCTGAAATACAATTTGAATTCCTGTCACTTAAAATAAGAAACTCCTTATCTATTCTATTGGGCCAAGAAGAAGGGAGAATGAGGGAAGATGGGGAAAAGGAAGGAGAAAAGGAAGGTGTAAGGTGAGTGAAGAGAAGTACTAAAGCATTGACATCAAGAGGTAGTTATTCCAGGGCATCTGCTACATGGGGGGAGAATCAGAGAAGCCCTGGTAATTCAGACTGACAACAGCAGAAACCCACTGTGGCCCAGAGCTATGGAGTTGAATGGAGAAAGGATCAGAGTGGGCAGACCCCTGGGCCAGTAACACTTCACAGAAACCCAAACATGACAGACTTTTAAGCAAGGAGCTGGGGTCTTAGGGGGGCCCAGGCCAATGTAAGTGGCCACTGGAGACAACATGAGAAATGTATTACCTCCTATGTTCCAGATTTCCAACAATAACTCTTTCGAACGAACTGTGTAGGAAGATATTTGTCATGAGAGCTGGGACACAGTGCATATAAATGCCACTTTAAGTACCCTGTGATACCGAAAACACATGAGGGCCACAAAAGAAAAGCCTGAAGAATATCTATGAGTCCTGCTCACTGGTAAAGCCTGAATGTTTATTGGATTCAAGCCAAACTTATTTTCCTCATAATTGAAGTATGTGATTCACAGCAACGGTACAGACAAGAAGTTAGAAGATGATGGCATTTCTCCAGATGAGAAAATTCTATCCTACATGACCATGCACAAAACAGAAAGGAAGGGAACCATTCAACCGTTCTTATTAAGGTGAATTGTTAAAACAAGAATGGTGTGCCAATAAATAATTGAACATAAGCACCTGGGATCTTTTCAACACAGGTGGAGAATGAAAAATCTGAGGTCCTAGACCTAAACTGGCAATGTCCACTGGGAAGTGAAGGGTAACTGGGAAAATATTCATTGTTTGAAAAGAATTAACTGTATTTTGAGTTGGCTAGATTATCCAGGGGAAAATAAAAAGCTAAGCACCATACAGACGATGAGAAAATGTAAATGCTTTTTAAAGTTTTATTCCACCTCACATCTCGGGTACTCCTTGAAAATGAATGTGAATGTGAGGGGTAAAAACCAGTCACTGACCCTCAGTGCACCACGAAAATCTTCCCCTCACATTAGTGTCTGATTGGTTTGTACTTACTGTCTTTCATGACTTCCTCCACCCCAGGTTTTAAAACTTCACAGGCTATAAACACAAAACGGCAGTTGATCTTTGCATTACTGATTTCAAATTGTACTTTGTGGAGCCCTAACTATATTCATATCAGCATCACATGTCATTCGGGGTTGCTTGCCTAATAAAAATCTGGTGGTGAGGGGAAAAACTGTGCATTCACACTTCAATTCAGTAACTTCTATGTGTGAGCATCTATAGGACCCCTTAGGTCACTGAAAGAGGGAAGGAGAAGAAAGGTGGCTACAAGAATATAAAATTTCAACTCTCCACCCATCTCTCTGTAATAGCTTTAAATATTTCCTTCTACAGTACGTGAAGAAGAGCTGTATAGATAGGTAAATATATAGATGATAGAAATATAGGGTTAGATAGATAGTAGAAGATACATATAAATCGATGATAGGTAAATAGATGATGACAGGTATATAGATAGATGATACGTAGGTAGGTAGGTAGGTAGGTAGGTAGGTAGGTAGGTAGGTAGGTAGGTAGATAGTCAGATAGGCAAATGGAGAAAATGGATTGATGGGTCAGTCGGAATCTTTACATTAATCCTAATGCATTTTGATGACTCCTCCTGTTCTGCTATCCAGTCCTTTCTGTTCTATTTGCTGATTTTTTCTTGTAAGATTCCTTGTCCATTTTACCAGAATACTTTAGCATATTCACTGTTTTATTTGTTTAAAAGACAATGTTTTCCCCACTTCAGTATCCCAACCTGTGTGTGTTATTTCATGATTTCTAAAAGATGGCTCGTGAATTATACCCACGTGTTCTGTGAACATTAGTGAGCATTTGCAATGAACCAGGAACAGACTAGGCACCAGCCAGTCACTGGGGATCAAGATTAAATTAGCCAGGGATGTGCAACATCCATTGCTCTCTCTGATGGAAATCATACACACCTGAAAAGTGAATCATATCTCTTCCTTATATTTGTTTTACTTCTGCCTGCTTACATTTCTTTAGTAACATTATGGTAAGTACTATTGAAAGATAAATCAGGATAATGGGGTTGAGATGGAAAAAATCTGACCATTCTCTCGGCAACACAATAACTTGTTATTATCATACTGTGCTACACAGTGGATCCAGGTTGTCCTTATTTATGTTATTACAAATATATAGTATCAAAAGTCCACTGCTATTGCTTTGGATTTGAAGATTCCAAAACCAGTTTTAGACTCATTTCTGCTTCAGCTTTGTTATATGTCCATCTTCTGAGCATGGCCTTAGATGTGTGCATTCACATTTTAATAGATGTTCCTTTGCACCAGGTGATATGTCCTATGCTACCACAGACAGTTCAATGATAAGCAAGATACAATAACTTTCCAGGGTTCAATACAGAATATATAACAAGGACTGGAGAGATGGCTTAGCGGTTAAGCGCTTGCCTGTGAAGCCTAAGGACCCCGGTTCAAGGCTCGATTCCCCAGGACCCACGTTAGCCAGATGCACAAGGGGGCGTATGTGTCTGGAGTTCGTTTGTATGTGTCATGCTGGCTGAAGGGCAGGTGCTCCAGGCTGTAGAGACAGACAGTAGAGAAGCACCAGGAGGAACTCGCAGAAGACAAAGAGAAATCTGGATGCCCAGGAGGCATCTTTCTACCAGAGAGAGGACATCCACACAATAGGAGTAAAACCAGAAAGAAAGCCATCTGCACAGATCGACACTGCGGGAATGAGGTGTATCTCTAACTGAACTATTTTCTCCAGTAGAGTGGTTAATAAATTGACTTAATAAGTTTCTCTTACTAGTAATCTTAACTTTGTAATGTTAATTATTATTAACAAGATAACAAGGTCAATTCAGTTTCCGAACAGTTTACTAATAGTCAAAATTCTTATACATCTGTTCTGGAAAACCGGTCAGCCTTCTTCAGAACCTCTTCATTATACTCCTGCTGAAGGGAATAATTATGGTGAGTGTAGAGAGGAAATGTGGACGCTCCCAAGGAGTTCTATACATCTCTAAAGGCAAGATAGCTAACTCTGTTCAAAACAGACCTGTTCTACAGTTTGCTGTCTTTGTTTCAGTCCAAGAAGTTTGAAGGAGAAAAAAAATGCTGGCATATCTTTCCATGTCAACATTCTCAGACTGGGGACAAATGATCAGGGAGAGCTAGAGAAAAGACATAGAAAAGTTCCCAACACCAAATTAAAACTTCAAACACCCAAAGAACAAAACAGAAAGCATAAAACGAAGAAGCACTAAAAGTTAAGAAAAATTAGAAGATTGGGAAAACAGGAAGATGGAAAAGAAACATCCAGAAGTATATTTTCCTTCATTCGTGTATTCAGACATCTATTCCTTGAGTAAATATTAAGTATAAGTATCAGGCGATTCTATGTGCCTTGTGTTAGTATGAGAGATTAACAGTCCTGCTTTCATGAAGGAGTTTGTCTTTCGTTCTGCTCCTTCTTCCTCATCACCATTGTCATTGTCATTGCATAATGTTTTGAGTTAGAGAATATTAGTATCTGACAAAAAAAAAAATGGTGGAAAGGGCAATAATTAACACACTCCAACTGAGCAAAAAACAAAGCTATTTGGAAATGGATATGTAAAACCATGGGGGAAGAAATAACAAGGTCAATGTTTGGGATATGAAAACATACATGAAAATGTATAAAATGGTACAATCAAAGATATTTTTCTCACTAACAAACACCCTGTAATTACCAAATATAGTTTAGTAATATTGGACTCAAAACTCTCATATAAAGAAAAGTCGGGCTGGAGAGATGGCTTAGCGGTTAAGCGCTTGCCTGTGAAGCCTAAGGACCCCGGTTCGAGGCTCGGTTCCCCAGGTCCCACGTTAGCCAGATGCACAAGGGGGCGCACGCGTCTGAAGTCCATTTGCAGAGGCTGGAAGCCCTGGTGCACCCATTCTCTCTCTCTCCCTCTATCTGTCTTTCTCTCTGTGTCTGTCGCTCTCAAATAAATAAATAAATAATTTTTTAAAAAAGTCAAATGTTATCATTGATCCTTGCTATCCGTCCAACTTTTATAATTTTATCAATTATATAATAAAATATGCTAATAATAAATGATTTGATATATATCTCAAAAGAGAATTAAAAAGCGTAAAAGGAAATCTTACATAAAATAAATTATGCCACTTTTTTTTCTGAATCACTCCTAACAGATTATATTGATAGACAGCAGAGATGTGTAACATAAGTTTCCATTTCCTGTCTAAAAATGAACATAATAGTCTTCCCTGGTTTGTTTATGGTGTGCCCTTTACTGGCTGTAGCTATAATCATAGTATGATCATATCTAATAAGCAGTTTCCAACAGAAATTCTTACCTGTAATAACTGCTTTGTAAATGCCTGAATGATGAAATCAGTACTTTTGGCTTAAAGATTCTTTGAAAGAACAGAGGCAATTTTACAAATAGCAAAGATGATAAAATGAGTAGGACTCAAGAGAAATAGATGAGAAAGATTAATGAAAACTTTTCAGGTATGTTTTACTTAACAATCTTTTTTTTTTTTTTTTTGGTTTTTTTTTTTTTTGTTTTTCGCGGTAGGGTCTCACTCTGGCCCAGGCTGACCTGGAATTCCTTATGTAGTCTCAGGGTGGCCTCAAACTCACTGTGATCCTCCTACCTCTGCCTCCTGAGTGCTGGGATTAAAGGCATGCGCCATCACTCCCAGTTTAACAATCATCTTTTACATATCTAAATAATGTACTATGGGACCTGAGGAGGTTCTTGGAGGGTGAAGTGCTTGCTGCACAAACAGGAGGATCTGAGTTTGATCCCCAACACGCGCAGAAAAATGTCAGGCATGATGGGACAGAATCTCAGTACTAGAGAAGGGGATACAGAAGTATCTCCAGCACTTGTTGCCATTCTGAGTTCAAAAAGAAACTGTCTCTAAAAGAATAAGGCAGAATGCTAAGTGAGGAGGACAGCTAACATCCTTGACCTCTGGTCTTCATACGCACGAACACGTGCATCTGCAACCACACATATCTAAGAACATGAACAACACACACACACACACACACACACACACACACACACACACACACACACCCCTCATCCACATGCAAACTAGGAATGCATTTTGTAGAGCTTGTGTTTTTTCTGCACATGTTCACAAGCACACATATATTATTATGCACACACAGATAGCTATGTGAAGCAGTGTCTGTGATTCTTAGCTTGCTTGTCATAATCATTTCTTAACACACACACATATACAACAAAATCAAACTATTGCACACAATAAATTTATACAATTTTATTTAGCAGTTATACTCAATTAAAGGTGGGTGAGCAAAACTTAATTTATTTATATTTCACACCCAAAATCAAGTCAACAATTAAAGTATAAAACTAAATATGCTGTGACCACACATAAATTAAGAGCTATTCATAAGAAATACATATTTCTATCTGGTTCTTTTTTACAGCTTATATTTCTCTTGTGAGAATTTATAACCTTTCCTAGATTATGAGCATACTTATCTTTATATTTATTGAGCAAAATCATGAAACTTCCTTTATAATATGTGCCCAATTCTGATATTACCCCATGTTGGAGTCGGTCTCTATGGACAGCATTTTACTCTCTCTGAAATATATATGTAAGCCCAAGAGGGTATAAAATAAAGCTGTGGGAAGCAATTAGTAGATCTGCATGAAAGCAGAGTTTCTGAATAACCCAGAACTACATATATGTACATATGTCCACATATATATGCATATGTTTCTATATATCCACATATGTATATATGTCATTTGTATATTACATAATATATTAAATGAATATTGCTTTTAAATAGCTAACAAAATCAATAGCCTCAATTTATGCATCAAGGTATAATGTTCCTGCTCTTTCATCTGACTTCATACAAGACATATTCTGTTATTTAAAGAAAAGAAAAGCCAAAATGTGAAATAGAGTCTTCAGAGAACCACAAGAATTAGATTAGACACTTGAGTGGCTTCCTATTTAGGTTAATGCGACAGAGCTAGCTTGTTGCTTACAAACCTTTTCCCTTTCCTCCTGGGCTCACAGGTAGAATGCACTGTTAGCCTGGATTTCTCAATGACTGGTGCATACTCTCTTCCCACATCATCATTTCCTCTTCGAATGGATACACATAAGTTTCTGCTTTTAAAGCCACTGAGATTTGTTTTCCTGCCTGTCACAGTCAGCCTCACGTTGCTGGTGTGACCTTCAGAGCCAGGCACAAGTTATGGGAGGAATGGCATTTGTATGAAGCTGACAGATACAAAGAACGTTCCATGATGGCAAAAGAAGCTGGCCCCTTTCCAAAGTCCATGCAGAGAGAAATAGCACCACCGACTCACATGCAAGCCCACTCCAGGAACCCCAAACAGAACTCAAGCGTCTGCGTATCTTAGCTGAAATTTCAGACACACCTTATGGCTGGACCCTAGGATCCACACACAGTGACACCAAGTTATAAGCTTGAAGATAACAAAACTCCTGAAACTATTGGGAGACATCCATTCAAACTACCACACTGCCACAGCAGCTGCCATCACTGAAACCAGTGCATAGACTCAGATGTGGTGGAACATGGCTGACTGTCTGAAGTCTAAATTGCCTTAGAGTAAACATTTATAAGACAAACCTGCCATCCTCTTGTTAGCTGCCCTCTTAAAAGATGATCTTCTCGTTGTGCTAGGAGAATCACTCATTTTATTGCATCTCTCAAAGGCACCTTTCCAAGAAGAGAGTGAGAAAGAGCAGCAAAAAAAAAAAAAAGACCTATTTACCACATTTATGTCACTAAAGAGCCATCTGGTGACATCTCCGTACTAAAGACCATTACTTACTGGTTACAGAATGTCAGAGCTAGTGCGTGAGAGAATATATTTCAAAAAATGTGGTCATTTCTAATAAATATAGTCAAGTATCGGGAGTATAAGGGTACAGGACACTGAGTGCCACGGAACCAAACAAGAGAAGACTAGGAAAAGAGGAAGGCCTTCCAGAGAATTCACCAGCGCCAACCTATCTAAGCCTCCCTCTCTCTGGAAGGATCCCTCCTGGATTTACATCCCGCACATTCCTGTGCAGCCTTTCAGCACGTGTAGGACTCTTCCTGGCACTCGGCCGCAGATCACTGTGGTATGGTATGGTATGATATGATATGATATGATATGATATGATATGATATGATATGATATGATATGATGATATGATGATATGATGATATGATGATATATGATATGATATATGACACTATGCTGTGTGGTTTTCCTTTGTTCAAGGTTCCTCGGTTGGCCCACTGTTCACTGGAGCTTGAAGAAATGAGTAGAGATCCCACAGATGAGGAAACGGAGGACCGCACACTAGACAGAGCACCATCCATGAGCCACAGTCAGCATCAGCCCATCAGTTCTCATGCTTCAGAGCCCTGCACCCCCAGACCACTGCCTCCCACCCAGCAAGGCAGGTTGGGAACACGACGGGCAATGGGATGTTCCCACCTTCTTTAGCCTCAATGTCTTCCTGTGCGCTTTCTTGGTTGAGTCTATATATCCAAGTGTTGTTTTTGCTGTTGTTGTTGTTTTAATATATTTTTATTTTTATTTATTTGAGAGAGGGAAAGAGGGTGAGAGAGAGAAAGAGAGAGATTGGGTGCACCCGGGCTTCCAGCCTTTGCAAACAAACTCCAGATGCATGCACCATCTGGTTTAACATGGGTGCTGAGTGGTCCTTTGGCTTTGCAGGCAAGCACCTTAACGGCTAAGTCATCTCTAGCCCCAAGTGTTATTTTTTGTTCCCCAATTCTTAGGGTTAAGTACTTGCTGCAAGGTTTTATTTCTCTTGATATGTCCTTCAAATACCTCCATCAAGCTTCACTATTGGTTTACTTATAGGTAAGCTTGATTCTATGTTTATGGTTTCCACAAGCTTAGGGGAACTATCTCCATATTCCCCTCAAAAAATGTTACTCTCTTCACAAATTGACTTTATCAACTTGGCTTCTGGGGAAATATCTGAGGGAATATTGCCCCACCTACCCCAATCATTGGGTGGGGAATCACTTTATAAATTACTACTCTCCAGAAAATTCACTCTGGCCAAATTTTGCTACAACTTAAGCTCTGGGAAGCCTAATCTTCCAAATAATAACTGAAGCTAACCAAAAAGCAGTGGCAAGTATGCACAAGTGTATTCATAAGGCATTGATGCATTTCATAAACTTTCCATTAGAGCAGGGTACCTAGAGATTACCCTCTGCCGGAAATCTACTAAAAGTTTTCTAACATGCAAAGAAATGTTTAGTGGTGATTTTAAAAATCCCATTTCTTTTTAGTCTATCTAAATCTTTCTTATTAAACAGTCATATTTTCTCTTTTGTTTGTTTGTTTGTTTGTTTTTTGAGGTAGGGTCTCACTCTAGCCCAGGCTGACCCGGAATTAACTCTGTAGTCTCAGGGTGGCCTCAAACTCACAGCGATCCTCCTACCTCTGCCTTCTGAGTGCTAGGATTAAAGGTATGTTCCACCATGCCCAGCTTATATTTTTCTCTAATTATCAGCTCAAACCTCTTCTTTTTGTCTTGTCTTTTTTTATTGTTTTTACCTATATTGTGCCTTAGAAAGAATATTTCCAAGTGCATTTAAAGAGAGCTGAACACTGATCCCTATTTCCACTGCATGTAATACTTACACATTGCATGATACCTGTCAATACATATCCTAGCAATGCCCACAGAGGATGAGGTGGCCCCTGTTAAGGAGATGCAGTTATTATTCTAGCAGTGTTAGGTAGCAATGTTCCCTTGCCTGTAAGAGCTATAATTAAATCTGACATAACCAAAATCCTATGTCTGCAACACTTGGTATTAAATTGAGAATCTAAGTAAATGTGTAGCATGTAAGAATTTCTAGCTTTAAAAAGTTCCTTCTACCATCCGTAGTTGACATGAAAATATTGCTGAGAATAACTTGTTCCTTGATGAGCACAAAATGCCTTAAATCCTTTCTATGTATGAAAATGATTTAATAAAGATGCCCTGTATCTGAACAACATGCAAGGCCCAGCCATGGTTTCTATAAGACATACGAAGTGAGCAGTCAGGGTTTTGCCGTTTTTACCATCAGTCACACTGAAATTTGGATGTAGGGAATTTCACAGTTTTATAGATTCCAACTGACAGGATGCCAGGTGTCAAGATGGTTGTAGAACAAAAAGAGAAAGCTTTAATAGGGGAAAAGGTAGCATATTCCAGAGTCTTCCTTCATATATTTTTCCTTCCGCCATGGAAAACCCATTTTTTTTTCTTCTCTGAAAATCTCTAGAGGATGCAGTTATAACCCTTTTCCTATGGCATTCAATCTCTGGTAATCAAGGCTTCTCTATTTTGACTTCCATTTCTTTAATTCTGGGTGTATGGGGGTGGTGGTGATGCGGTTAAAATCTAGGTCTGGAGCCGGACGTGGAGGCGCATGCCTTTAATCCCAGAACTTGGGAGGCAGAGGTAGGTGGATCGCAGTGAGTTCAAGGCCACCCTGAGACAACATAGTGAGTTCCACATCCGGACTAGTGTTAAGACCCTACTTCAAAAACAAACAAACAAACTTTAAGATCTGGGCCCCAACAAGCTGGAGACAAAAAAGCCATTGTGCAGAAACTCAGAGGTTCCATCACTGGTGAGTGAATATTATTGTGTGGTCATCAGATTTCGGGGGGAGCATTAAGAGAAAGGGGCACAGCAGTAAGCTAGGCAGTGGGAGGATGTGAGGATGTCTCCCCTTGGTACTCAGAAGGAAGCACCGTTGACAATAGTCTAGTTGGAAAATGTCCGCCTACAGAGAATCGGCTCTGCTCCTCACTAATGACCTTTGCTCCTGGCCAATCAAACTTGGTAGTCTTCTTGAATTAATTCGTATCTAACCTTCTGACATCCTCTGAGTGTTTCCTACTCGGCTTCAGAAACTTCCTAAAATGTTTCATACCAGTAGTCAGCATTACAGACATGTTGCATTGCAGTGTAATTCCCTTGACTTGAATGCCTTTAGGCTCAACTTCTCATCAGCCTGGAAAATATGTTTTCAAGTGCTTAAATTCCCTCTGTGAACGTTCCCATCCACTCTAACTAGCTCCCCTCCCCTTCCTCAAACCACAACAAGGATGCGATGAAGACCTGTGACTCCAGAAAATATAACAGATCTTGTCACTTATGTGACAACATCTTTCTTTATTAATAGATTACTATATTCTGGTGGAACCTGGTTTCTCTAATTCCTAAGCAGCATGGAAATTGTCATTTATATAATAGACCCCTCACTAAATGTTAAGCCAATGAAATTAGAACATCCTCTGTTACAACTTTTTTTAAACATGTTATTAATTTATTTGAGACAGAGAGAGGAAGAGAGATAGAGTGAGAATGGGCAAACCAGGGCCTCCAGCCACTGAAAACAAACTCCAGATGTCATGTGCCACCTTATGCATCTGGCTTACATGTGACCTGGAGAATCGAACCTGGGTCCTTAGGTTTTGAGGCATACGCCTTAACCACCAAGCCATTTCTCCAGCCCTTCTGTTACATCTAGGCATGCCCTTGGAAAATGTAAATTATCCCAGAGAAGTTTCTTCAATATTATTAGACTTGTGGGTCCCAAAGCCTGGTCATACATCAGGCCTATGTGAAAGGCCTAACAACATAGATTTCCAGCCCCTGACTCAGTAGGTCAAAGAACAACTGTTATTCTCAAAGTGTGGCCCCCAAACCAACACATCAGCACCATCTGGGAGCTTATAGTAAACAGATATTATTAGTACCCCCAGTCCTACTGTACCAGAAACTGTGTGGTGACTCCCAAGGCAGCTGTGCGTTCACAGATCTTCTCTTCACAGCAGAGTGTGGGACCTTGTGTACTCTTGGATCCTCAAGGCAGAAACAGTGTCTTCTATTATAAAGCGACATGCTTGACCACCATAGTGCTCTGTTTTATCTGCTTTCACTTATTTCAATGTCAACTAACATTCTAACATACAAAGTGGCAAACTGCCAAATCACTCCAAAAGAAAATTTTCCCCCACACAAATCGTGTCCCCTGGTACCATTTCTTGCACATAAGCTCTCTCCTTTTCATTAGAAAAGAGTCGTGGATTGACCCAGTTCTTCCATTTTACATGAATTGTGACTGACAAGGACAATCTGATAAGATTGTTATCTCCCTTCCTGAGATAGTCTGAGTCAACAGAGAAAGTGGAAGGACTTGCTGGATAAACCTGACTCATAGTAAACACCGAGGGTAAGGATCTTAAAATGGCCAAGGCAGTCTCATGGTCCCCAAATATATTGATTGATTTTCATCCCCGTTTAGCAATAAAGTTGGAGGAGAGAGCTGGGGAAACATCCGCTGGAATTTGCGGAAGTATGGTCCCAACAGATTTCCCCATTCAGGACAATGAAAGTCCTACAGCAGCTGAGGGGACACAGTGTCTCAGGTGACAAGTTATGTGTACCACATGCCACCTCAGAACCTCCAAAAGTTCACCAGGTAAGGATTTCTGAGAGTGGCATCTTTTACCCTCTAATCTGGAATCTAGTGGAAACAAAGATGGCTCCCTCAGTGAAGTCAGTCCAAGGACGTTTATATTTGCAGATATTTTCCCACTCAAAGAGTTTGTTGTAACCACCTTCTGATTTAGGTGGTTCCATCTAAATTGATAGTTGTGATGAGGGAAACTGGGGTAAGAAAAGAAGGACATAATGATTGTACTTCAAAGAAGCCTGAGCTCAAGTCCCAAAGCTCCTTCCTACAGCTGTGCAGAATTAGCCACATCACTCTTCTGATGCCACTGCATCTCCGTGCTAACTTTTCATTTTTAATTTTTTTTAACTTTGTGTTGATGATTTTCATACGTGAGCATAAGATATTTTAATCATAATCTCCTCTCAAAACCTTCTTCTGTCACTGCTCACTTACCCCTTTCACTGAACTCTTTCTTTCTGATTATACCCTCTTCTATTTTATTTATTTATGTAATAGAGAGAGAGAGAGAGAATGGGCACAGCAGGGCCTCTAGCCACTGCAGATGAACTCCAAACAAACACTTGTGCCACCTTGTGCATCTGGCTTACATGGGTACTGGGGAATTGAACCTGGGTCCTTAGAATTCACCAGCCAGCACTTTAACCATGAAGCCATCTCTCTAGCTCCCACTCTTCTATTTTTTTTTAAATTATTTATTTATTTATTTGAGAGCGACAGACACAGAGAGAAAGACAGATAGAGGGAGAGAGAGAGAATGGGCGCCAGGGCTTCCAGCCTCTGCAAATGAACTCCAGACGCGTGTGCCCCCTTGTGCATCTGGCTAACGTGGGACCTGGGGAACCGAGCCTTGAACCGGGGTCCTTAGGCTTCACAGGCAAGCGCTTAACCACTAAGCCATCTCTCCAGCCCCACTCTTCTATTTTGATGACAATTTTTTTGACTCTCCTCCTCATCCATGTTGAATTGTTAATAAGCTCAGTGCTGTTCCTCCTCTGCCATGATAGGCTCTACTCTCTGCATCTGAAAGCCAGAGGAAGTTCCTTCCCAGGTTGCTCTGGCCAGGCGTTTTTTCACAACAATGTGAAAGTAACTGGTACACTGAGCAACATCTACACTGGTGACACTCAAATATTTCTTCTTAGCTGTCAATTTAGATGACACTCAAATATTTCTTCTTAGCTGTCAACTGAACCCAAATCCTATACCATTAAACATGTCGTAGATAGTGTCAACATCAATGTAACTAAAGTGATTTTTTAAACTTTTATTTTATTTTTATTTATTTATTTGAAAGAGAGAGAGATAGACAGAGAAAGAGGCAGATAGAGAGAGAGTGAGAGAATGGGCACACCAGGGCCTCCAGCCACTGTAAACGAACTCCAGATGCACATGCCACCTTGTGTGTCTGGTGTACATGGGTGCTGGGGAATCAAGCCTTGAACTGTGGTCCTTACGCTTCACAAGCAAGTGCTTAACAGCTAAGCCATCTCTCCAAACCTAAGGTAATTTTTGACTACCCACCACTATCTAGTCATTGTTCTTTCACATACACACAAGCATTTACACTTGTGAAGGACTTCAAATTAACTGGGACAGTTTTAACCAGAAAGTACTTGAACAAAAGGGCTGGGCTGAGTGTCAACTCCAAAATTAAATACTCTGTAGAGTCTTCCGATCTCTCTTTTCCTATTGCATCAGTCGGGAGGACACTTTGTATGAAGAAGAAAGATACACATCACAAAGGCAGCCTGAGCCAGAATCATGACAAGCAGGGAAGTTGCCATAGAGAAAAACTGGGAGCAGAACTGAACTGTTCTTGCAAGAAATATATTTTTGTCACATTAGAACGCTGAGAATTGGGTGTCATTTATTATTCAGTATAAGTTTAACCTAATTGACTAACACCATGTCCCAAAACAACTCTGTCTCTTCTCAACCCTAACACATGTTCTTCCCATTGCCGTAGTTTCTATCAATCATACTGAAAGGTGAATTTTTAGTCACTCTTTATTCACTGTGCTCTTCTAGCCCCTAGGCCTTCCATATTTCGCTATATTCCATCATTTATATTGTAACAACAGCTCTCACTTCTCAGATGCTCCTAGGTCTGGTGGAAAAATAACTGAGTCTTCTCTGTTGCCTCTGGATGGGACTCATCAGTCATCTTGAACAATTAGGACCTGATATTCCTGAGGATCTGGGACTTGGAAGTGTTCTTTGCTCAACGAGAAATCCCTCCTGCCTAGATTTCAAGATGGTCAGCTCCACCCTCACCTTTCATGCTATCCTCGACGCGTGCTCACCCCCATCCAGAATGCTCTCCCTTGCTGCCCTAGTTATGCTCCCAAGTCTTTGTTCTGTCCATCCTCTCTCCCTCTGCAGTTTTCAAACTAAAGTCCAAACAATCCAAGCCCCGAGCTTGCCATAAAGGCCCTCCTCACTTTTCCCAAACTCCCTCACCCCTCTCTGCATCTGGAAATCTTTGTCCATGTGGTACTGCCTTTACATCTTACTCCTTAGTGTGTCTCTTACTGTCTTATTTGAGTTACACTGGCTCTTCAAGGAGATTACCTAAGCTTCACCCTGCTTTTAAATTTGTCACAGTTTACCCAATGCAGATACCAAGCGAGCAATCAACATTTATTGTCCCATTAAACCAACAAATGGCATATGAAAATAAGTTCCTCGCAAACAGTATAAGTCGTAGCAAGCCGCTGTCGTCTGTCACAGAGTCTTCTGACAAAGCCAAGTCTTCCACTTGGAAACTTGGCTGAGGAATGGACAATTTGTTCAAGAACAGGGGGCATTGAGGAGGAGTAGATGGCTCAGTGCAAAGAGTATCTTGCTGTGCAGTATGAGAACCAGAGGCCACCTGAGTTTGATTCCCGAAGGACCCATGTAAATCACTGGGCATGGCCACACATGTCTATAACCCCAGTCTCATTAGGATTAGAGACCAGAGAATCACTGGGGCTGGCAAAAAATGGCAAGCTCCTTGTGATAGTTTGAATACAGAATGTCTATCATGACGTCATGCGTTTATGACTCACACTTAATGCCCAGCTGGGGGAGCTGTCTTTGGGAAGAGGAGCCTTGCTGGAGGAGGGAGTGGAGCAGGCATTGGGATCTTAAAATCCAGCCCCCCCTTGCCAGTGCTGACCGGCTCACTCTTGCAGCTTCCTCTCTGCTGATGGGGGAGGATGAGAGCCAGTGTTCTGCTCGTTCTCTGATTTCCCTGCCATGATCAAACTGTCACTCAAAATAAACCCTTTCCTTCCCTAACCTGCTTTGGATTAGGTGTATTATTCCAGCAACACGATAGTCATGGCTACACTCCAGAATCAGTGTAGGCTCCACCTCAAGAAAATGCACAGTAGAGTGACAAATGATTATAAACCTGCACACGCATACACCCCTCCCATCTCTCTCTCCCTCTCTCTCTCTCTCTCTCTCTCTCTCTCTCTCTCTCTCTCTCTCACACACACACACACACACACACACACACACACACACACACACACACACGAAAGAGAGAAAGAGAGAGAGAGAGAGAGAAAGGAATTGAACAAGGGAAGTATGGGGCATCTCTATATTGTCTGCTCAATTTTGCTGTGTCCCTGAAATGGCTTTAAAAATATTACTTAAAAAAATTACATTTTAAATGGTGGAATTTCAATACTACTGAACTGAAATCTTGCTGCCAGATCGTTGGTCTATAGCATTTTTCTAATATTTGGTTTCAGGAGTGAATTCAATTCTTTTCTAATTACAAGTTGTCAGACAAACTTTAAGAGTATTGCCAGATTCATTCCATAAATTACACTGGCTTGTTCAGTTACAGTAGAGATGTTTTGCGATAATGTGAATAACGTAGGTGGTTTTATTTGCAGTACTTCCATTACTTCTTTCTAAAGTTGTGTTGAATGTAATTGGTGTTTTTCTGGGCTCAGAAAAGGTTTTCTTCTGAGTTACATCTTCCAGTGATGCCGGGTAATTATGATAGCATTGGTTTGTTTGTTTTAAATGCTTTTCAATACAGACCTCTCAGTAATTAAATGCCACTGACCTAGTTTTCATTTTCCTGTTCTGCAATCTATTTCATCTTCTAGACCCGTTGTAAGTAATTACAGAGGTAAATGATAAAATACCAAAAGAAGGGAAAGGAAGAATCAAAAGGTTCAACTAATTTACATAGGAGCTCATTAGTCACAGGATATCTAAGGGACAGCTGTAACGCGACCACAATCAGGACTCTCTAAACGCAATTATAACACTACCAGACACCATCACCTGCTCATTAGAACATGCTAGTCCTTTGTAATAACATGCCAGAGCATTTCATACTTGAAGGTTCCCTTAAAATATATTCACTAATGAGATTCAGAGTGTGGTTGCCATTTCTCTAAAATTCTTTCCAAAACTTTAGTTGAGCCATTAATGAAGAGTGCTGCTCCAACATTTAAAAATAAAGGCTCAGATCCATTTCTGACTATGAGCACTGGTAGACACCCAGTTCCTTCAAACTATTTTTAAATCATCATTAAAATTATTTATCAAGCATTTTAGAACTTCAAGCATTATACTAAGCACTTGGAACAAGAGATGAAACAAGACATAGCTGGGCCTTCTGCCCACATAGACATCTTTCAAAGTTTAGATCCTGTTTGAAAGAAGACAAAGGAAATGAAATGATGTAAGTGGTTTATAATTCTGCTTTACATTACAGCTCTGCCTTTCTAAAACCTCGATCAAGGTAAGCCATTAAAGTAGTTTTATCAAGATGTTGCAGTCAGCTTCTCATTGCTGGCAGCAAACACCTGACCAACAGCAGCTTGTTTGAGGCAAAGCTTTATTTTGGCTTACAGATCTGAGCGGAAGCTCCATGATGGCAGGAGAAAACGATGGCATGAGCAGAAAATGGACATCACCTCCTGACCAACATCAGATGGACAAAAGTAACAGGAGAGTATACCAAACACCGGCAAGAAAAAACTGGATATAACACCCACAAGGCTGCCCCCAACAATGCATTGCCTCCAGGAGGCTTCATTTCCCATATTGCCAACCAGCTGAGGACCTAGCATTCAGAACACCTAAGTTTATGGGGGACACCTAAGTCAAATGACTACACAGGGTAACAATATGTGATATGAATTCTAAAATGTGTAAGTGTTTGTAGCTGACTTCTGATACTTGAATTTCAAATGTTTAGGAAGCAGGCCTTTCATCGCCACATACCAGAATCTTGGTGGTGATTAGACTTACATCCAAGAAGTCCACATTGAATATCTATTTGGATGCATTATTACACTTGTTTATTTCTATCCTGCGATATATTGTATGCTCTACTTTAGCAATTGGGATACTGTATTTGGAGAATTCTAATTCAATAACACTGAATTAAACCTTCTCTTATTTATCTTGGTATCCCATGGTATGTCTGTGCACCAGACCCATAGTGGGAGTATGTTCAACAACGGACGATGCCCTCTGGAGAACTATTAACTGACTGGCAACCTGGGATGTGTTTGTGTAGGAGCAATATTCTTCTCCATCACCATGGTATGCTGCCTACCCTACCTGGGTACTTGAGATCCTCGGATATTCACTCCCTGGAGGTGTCCGGCCTCATGTAACTGAATGTAACAGTACTATGGTCAACGTCTGGTGACCAACTGCTGCCTTAGATCCTTGCTCTTGGAAACCACCCACATCTCATATGAAATACTGTAGGACAGATGTGTGCTGGAGCTAGACGCCAGTGAGAGAGCCAGACAAGACTCACATCCATAAAGAGAACTGGACAGTTGCTCCTGAGTGGTAGATGTTCATTTCAATCTGAAGTTTGGTGCATTTTTGATTTGACAGGCTACCAGAAGATGAGTTTGCTTCCCAAATATGGTTTATGCACTTGCCTCACACTGTATCACCTACTCTGTTGCTGAGGTGGAGAAAACATCAATCATGGCACCTAGACTGTATTTCACAGACTCCAAGTCTGTCTGGCAGAAGTTTGCATAATACTTTTTTTCCTTCCACCAAGGTTATATTCTGCCAATTTGATAAAAGGGGACACATGTGTCTATTTGTTTATCAAATGTTCCTGAAAAGGGTCCTATATAGCTGTGATCAATGCAAATGCTTCGGTCTGCTGACAGGGAATTTGATACAGTCCTTCCAGTTTTATCAACTTAGGTCCTATGGGTAATTTTATTGTAAACTACCAAATGAAGTTGGACTCTTTATCCAAATAACTTTCATAGGGCTGGGGATATAGCTCAGTAGTAGAGTGCTTGCCTATGCAAGGCCTTGGATTCAAACCTCAGTACTATACAAAAAGAAAATAATAATAACCACCATTAGTTGTCACTAAGCTGACAAAAATCTATTGGTTTTGTCACATAGTCACATAATCAATGATTAAACTAATTAGCAAATAATTATTGAGTCTTTTTGCTGACCCAATGCTTGAAAAACACTAACGCACATATAAATGATTAAAATGTGATCTCCACATTTATCACATGAAAAGCTCAGATAAATTTAAAAGTTTAAGATTTATGCTGGAGAGATGGCTTAGCAGTTAAGGCACTTGCCTATGAAGCCTGAGGACTCAGGTTTGACTCTCTGGGTCCCACGTAAGCCAGCCACACAGCGTGACGGAAGCATTCCAAGTAGCATGGACACAAAAGATGGCGAATGGGTCTAGAGTTCAATTACAACGTCTCAGAGGCCCTGGCAACCAATTCTCTCTCTATTATAATAAGTTAAAATTTCAAGTTATGTAATAAATTAGTATTTTCTATAATCTGTGCTGTGACTCCACCTCAGAGAAGCTGGTATCCCCAGGAAACTCTTTTGCTTTAGAAGCATCTCCACAGAATTTCAATGGCCCAACCTCCAGAACTTTTGAGTAAATAAGAATTTCACATTTCAAATCAATGTGAAGAAGCATGTATGCTTCCTGGGGTGTGGTCAGCAAACTATCCTGAGAGACCTTTAACAAAACAGTGTCGAGAAGCCAACTTAACTGGCAAAGAGCGATGTAAAGGACCTTTCAGCTCGCAAGGAGCAAGAATTTCAGAGAAGGGTGAGTGAGAGTGCCTAGGGTTAGAGAAATCATGACACCATAGGCTGAAAAGTTCCCACCAAAGCCCCAAGACACAGCAATGCTCAGACCCTGGCAATCAGGGGGCGAGTCATATCCACGAGCCAGGCAAGGATGCTTTTGTGTAATAATATAGCAAAGACTGGGTGCCGGTGTCGTGGATCCTTGAATTGTCATAATAAAGAACTAGACACCCAGAGTTCAGGGATCCTGATCATCAGACATATATTTCCTGGCTTGTGCAAGTGAAATGCACAGGCACACACTGTCAACATAAAGTAACCTGGAGTCGTTGGGGACGTCTCCACGGATAAAATGCTTGCCAGGACACTGAGTACCAGAGTTCAGATCCCCAGAGCACACACAAAAGCCACAAGCTATGGCAAGTTTCTATAGTCCCTGCACACTTACAGCGAGAAGGGAAGCAGAGGCGGGAAAATGTCCCTGGAGCTCCTAAATAGTGAGAGCCGGCCTCAAATGGACCCACTGCAAAGTCATCTTCTGGCTTGCCGTCACACACGTAAACAGCAAACCAGGAACTACAAACTTAACAAGATAAAGCTGCCTGGATCCATGCAGCCTTTGCACTTCGGTTTTACAGCGATGTGCAGGTCCAGAGTCTTTATTTTCTACCAGCCTAAAACCTTCTGTCAGTCTTCACTGTGGAATTCACAATGTGTGTCCTACAACGCATCTGTTCTCTGAATAAGCTTAGAAGCACTTTCCTTCCTACAAAACCATCTGGCCCTGCAGCTTATCTGTACGAATTCTTAGCAATGAACTTTTCCTTTTTATTTTTTTATTTGTAGTAGAAATGCCCACGCAATTATTTTCCTTTCCAAGCATGTTTTCCTATATCGTATTTTTAAAGAGTTAGGCAATTCCTAACATTTTAGCATGAAGCCATTATCCTTTCATATTATCTTCTATGTTTAATTTTGCCTGTGTGTTTACGGGGTGCTTTATGTGCATGTTCATGTGGGGGGGGGTCACAGCTGTGTGCACCCAGCATGCAGGTAAGTACACACGCACGTGCAGACCAGAGAAGAACCTCAAGTGTTTATCTTATGTAAAACCATTGAAGTCTTTTGTTTCCCAAAGAGTTTTGAGACAGAGTCTCTCACTGGCCTGGAGCTCACCAGGTAGGCTAGATTAGATAGTCTTAAAATTTCAAGGATCCTCCTGTCTCTATCTCCCAGTTTCTGGGAGTAAAGGTATGCATTGTCATGCTCAGCATTTTTGCATGGGTACTGGGGATGGACTCTAGATCCTCCTGCTTGCATGGCAAGCATTTTACTTGCTGAATTATATCGCTTCAGCTTCATATTATATTCCTAACTAATTTGTCTGTCAGTAGTTGTGACACCAATTTACCCTCCTCTATGTATCCTTAATTCATTTATTGCTTTAAAATATGTAACACAGGGCTGGAGAGATGAATTCGTGGTTAAGTGCTTGCCTGTGAATCCTAAAAAGCTCGGTTCGAGGCTAGATTCCCCAGATCCCACGTGAGCCAGAAGCACATGATGACTCATGCAACTGGAGTGTGTTCGCAGTGGCTGGAGGCCCTGGAGCGCCCACTCTCTATCTATCTGCCTCTTTTCTCTCTCTCTGTATGTTGCTCTCAAATAAATAAATAAAAATAAACAGAAAAATCTAAAAATAAAATAGTAACATATAGTAAAATGACAACAAAAAACAATGGAATTATCAGCAAAATTTCAGCATGGTTTCATGAATAATGCAATACATTCAACTACAGAGGCCATGACTAGAGCTTTACAGTGATGTTTAATATTCTATTTCTATTTCTTAATAATGGACTGAATGGATACTAGAGTATTCATTCTCTGTGTGTTATATAGATATGCACAAATATGTGTAAATGAGTATTATTTTACAGAGATATTCTACACTACTAATCACATGTTATTTTATATTCAAAATATTTTATATTTTTTTCCTAGCTTGTGCAAAAGTAAAAATACCATTACTGTGTTTCCTTTGGTGGTGTCAATCCATGTCTGCACTGAAAGCATTTTCGTCTGGTCTTAATTATTCATTAGAGAACTAAGAAGACTAAGGAGGACTCTGAAGTCACATAGTCAGGGGAAGACCTGAGACTGGAAATTTTAACTTCTGACTCCAATTTCAGTTATCTATCATGGAAAGATTGTCAAGTTTTGAGATATGCTAAATTGTTTTTGAAAAACAAATGCCTAATATTTATTTATAGCAAATGGTAAAAAACAAAACAAGTACATCTATATCTACTTAGAGAGAATGCAACTGTTTTTGGATACTTGTACTATATTCAGACATTATTAATATTTAAATGACTTGAATAATATCTCTAGATTTATTTTCAGGTACAACGTTTCTAAATGGTATTTCCCTAAGATAAATTTCTACAATGGAAAATAAAAACTTGAAGAATAATGAAGATTTAATGCGTTGCTTGCATACTTACTGTGTGTTATAAACTCTTAAGAAGGACTGCACTATAGAAACTTTGTTCAAACATTACCTAAAGGTATTTGGTTACAGCTCCAGTTTATCACACAATACCTCATAGCTTTCCAAGAGACACATTAGCATCCACATACTCTAGGCTACTGAAGCCATTGAACACACAGTGCATGGTTGGATGAACAAAAGGACAGGAAAGAGCGGAGAAGGGTTAGTTTTGCCAGACAGACCACAGTCCAAGCAGCACCCCATTTGGTTCCACGGTGCCTATGGCCCAGATACCCAGCATGTGCACCTATAAGAAGTAAAAGGAGGTTGAGCCTATAGCCCAAGGAATGAAGGAACCCCAACATGGAAAGTCACCAAGGTACAGAGTCTTTCCAGGCTGTAATGTCTTTAAATTAAAGATAACTTTGATTCTTCTCTTGTTTCCAAAATTCTTTTTTGAGGGGATAGGCTATTAAAAAAAAAAAAAGAAAAAAAGAAAAAACATTAATTCACACCGACCACCCAGGTGGAAGCTCAAAAGGAATGCACGGAATGCTATGTGTTTTGTTTTTGGTTTTTTTTTTTTTTTTGTCGCTCTATTTAATACATCAGAACTATGGCAAAACATCAAAATACACAGCCTAAATTCTGCAATTCTCTGCATCATAAGCTTTTACAAAAGAAATGTGACCATTTCCCGTGAAATCATATTTTCTTCACTGCTGCCAAAGCTTAGTCAAACACTTAGGCCTGAAGAATGGACAAGGTCTGTAGGAAGGAGAATGTTAGCGTTTAAACCACATATGCCAATGCATCAGGGAAGACGTGCAGAGAAAGAAAACAGATAATGGGAACAGCTTGATATCTAAGTTTTCTTGTCCACAATGAATTCCTTGAGGTACCATGAAGGATGGGTTTATTGACGTATTTTATTTTATTAGGATGAAGATAATATGTCTTCCCCTCCGTATTATTTATGATAGGAACCAATGTATTGCCTGTCATAATGTACATAAAACTTCTGCCCAGCCAGGCATAGTGATACACACCTGTAATTCCAGTACTCAGAATATAAAGGCATGTAGACCAGGAATTCAAGGCCAGCCTTGGCTACTTAGTGAGTTCAAGTCCAGCCTGACCTACAAGGTATCCTATCTTTACAACAACATTCACCCCCCCACACACACACACAGCCAGAAACAAGCTGAAAAAAAAAAATAACACCATACTGTTCACATCACCAATCAATGATTATCTGGTTCTCTTCTTAACAATGATGAATTGTTAAGGTGTGAAGAGAAACAAAGTAACAATAGTATAAAATTTATGACATTGACATGTGAGTCATTATATATGTTTACTGTTTTAAAGAAAGGAGAAAGGTGAGAAGAAAACAAAGTCACTTTTTAAGTTATTTGAGTGGTCTCAAAGAACTTATAAAATGAATAGGTTGCAAAAGAAGAAAAAGACTAGGTGAGAAGGACACCTGCATTGACAATGAGAAATGCACCAAGGGTCAGGAGAGTGGTTGATAACCAGGAAGTGAAGCCCTTTTCACCAGGAAGAAAGGCTATGGGCATCCTAGGAATAGAGAGCAGGCAGTTCGGACCAGTTCTGGGAGGGCACCTGGCTGTGAGGAGGAAGCCGGTCTTCAGGAGGCTGGATATCCTGCAGCTTTGAGAGAATTCCGTGAAAAAAAACATTCTGAGCCTGAGCAGATGGCTTTTGGGAAAGTGCTTGGCTCACACCTGAGAACCCACGCAAACATTCCAGGTAATGGTGGCCTGTCTACAATCTCAGCAAGGGGGAGGCAGAGACAAGAGGATCCAGGGATCTTGCTGGCCTGGCATTCGAGCCTAATTTATGAGTCTAAGGATGACCGGGCGTGGTGGTGCACGCCTTTAATCCTAGCACTTGGGAGGCAGAGGTAGGAGGATCCCCTTGAGTTCAAGGCCACCCTGAGACTACATAGTGAATTCCAGTTCAGCCTGGACCGGAGTGAGACCCTACCTCAAAAAACAAACAAACAAACAAACAAACAAAAAAAAACCTTAAAATTTAAAAAAAAAAAAAAGGTGGATAAAATTCCTCAAGGAAAACAGGCCCCTACCCTCCACGTGCAGACACACACTCACACAAACACTCACGCACAGTGCACAGGCGCATGGATGGCCCGAACCATGGCCAACACAGACCAAACAGAGAAGCAAAGACAGAGGAGCGTTTGTGGAGCCTCTCCTCCTTGTCACCAGCTGGACATGTCCAGCCAGTACAGCAGCTGTCATCATGTCCCAGTGTTCTAAGTCTCTTTTGGAAAATACAAAAGCCTGGAACATTCTCTGAGTTAACACCCCATAGAACTCATGGCAGTGCTTGCTTTTCTACACCATAAGATTTTTGTTCTTGGTTGGACCCTTCATGGACTTGATATAATCAAGCTGGTATGAAAGGCATTGCAAATTCTGACAATTGCACATTTTACATTCTTATAGCTGGTCTTCCTATTTTTAACTGTTTCACTAGCATATCTTTTGATTATTTTAGGGCATTTTTTTTTTTGCTGGATTGAACATTAGATAGATAGATTAGATAGATAGATAGATAGATAGATAGATAGATAGATAGATAGATAGATAGATCATAGATAACAGGCTATGCACGTTTATCCCCTTGACCCTGGCTCCTGTTTCCCTACATCCCTCCTCGGTGGTTTTTCACTGTGGAGTCATGAAGGCCTCAGTCAGTCCCTGTGGGGTAGTGAGGGCACCGTGCTTCGGGGTATTCCTACCCACTCTGTGGCTCTTACAATCTTTCTGCCCTCCCTTCTGTAATGTTACCTGGGCCATGCCAGGCCTGTTGACAGTCTGACTTAGTGTTGAGCTCGCTTTAGCCTCTAGATTTCTGCTTTGATGGGTTTTGATTGATCACCACATCTGTCACCATCACACTGGAGCTGGTCAGGTGAGCAGTAAAAGCAGTCTTCTCTGGCCTCACTTGGGATGATATGTTCCAACTCTATCCATTTTCCTGAAAAGTTCATCATTTCATTTTTCCTTGCCACCAAGTAGAAGTCCACTGTGTATATGTACCATATCTTTGTTATCTATTCATCAGGTGATGGGCATCTGCCTGATTCTAGTGCCTAGCTATTGTGAATAGAGCACTGACAAACATGGTTGACCACGTATTTCTGCAGTAAAGAGTAGAGTTTTTAGGGTATGTGCCCAGAAGTGATATAGCTGAGTCAAATAGTGGACCTATTTTCATCTTTTTCTGGAGTCTCCATATTGCTTTTGTATTTGTGGTTCTTAAATGGGATCAGTTATAACTGAGTGTAAATGATGGTAGATGATATGTTAATTTCATTGTCTTCATTTGCCCTGAACCTATAGGTAAGCTCTCATGAAGTTCTTTCTGGTGTAAAAAAAAAAAAGTTTCTTTGTTATTTTACTTTAAACAAATTTCTGATCATTATCTAATATATCATAAAATATGTTTCAACATTTTATTTAGTTTAGTTGGCAAATGAAATCTTGTATATATTTATGATGTATGATGTGATGTTTTAATATGCATAGTTATTATGGGATGGTTAAACCAAGTTAATTATCATATCTCATGCTTCAGATATTTATTTTTTATAAGAGAATTCTTATACCAAAAAGACAGCTGTAATCTCATGTATACTATAGATTATAAACAGTAAGCAAGATGCTGAATCAGCCCACATCTATCATTGTCTGAATGGATAAGAAAATGTATATTTTCACACAAAGCAATACTTTGCAACCTTTGAAAAATAATGATGAATTCTTATCACTTTCAAGAACATGGATCAACCTAGAGGATACTTTTGTTTATTTTTTATTCATTTATTTCTGCTGTGTGTGTATATGAGAGAGAGAAGAGAGAGATGCATGTACAACTTCATGCATGTGGCTTTACATAGGTGCTGGGGAATTGAACCTGGCCACAAGTACAGATTAGAGCTCTTCTTCTTAGCAGAAGTACACACACATGGACAGTACAGAAAGTGCAAACCCTGAGAAGAAGAGCCTCAAAGACAAACAGCACACAACCACGTTGTAATTCCAGCTCTACCACACACTGACTTAGCAACTTCATCATGCCCAACCAGAACTTTTGGGCTATAAAACCTGGAAGCTTGCCTTGTGTAATATATGACATAAAAATGTTTCTGAGTCCATCAAAACACCAACAAGGTTTTAGTTGAATGTTTGTGGGAGGAAAAGGTTTATTTTGGCTTAAGGACTCAGAGGAAGTTTCTTGACAACAGGCAAAAGATGGTGGAGCAGAGGTTGAACGTCACCTTTTTGCCAACATCAGGTGGGCAAAAACAGAGGAGAGTGAGCCAACTAACACTGGCAAGCTAGGCCTAATAAACCTCAAGGTCCATCTCCAGAAACACACTTCCTCCCAAGTTCCCATCAGCTGGGAAATAAGCATTCCAAGCACATGAGTTTATGGTGGACACCTAATTCAAAACTCCACACTAGTATCCACCCAAGATATATCCCCACTTACTCTTGCCTATGAACATGCCATAGCCATGTCTATTTGTATTAGATTATGATTAACGTGCTTTGGGAAGAAAAAAATTGCACACACAAATATGTATATATATTGCTTCATTTTTCTTCATACAATGCAGACAAGCCAGACAAGCAGCATCTGGTAGCATACAGAGTGTAGACACTGATTCTAG
This sequence comes from Jaculus jaculus, assembly GCF_020740685.1. Classification (NCBI taxonomy): domain Eukaryota; kingdom Metazoa; phylum Chordata; class Mammalia; order Rodentia; family Dipodidae; genus Jaculus; species Jaculus jaculus. The sequence continues at coordinate 57,184,069 of NC_059119.1, forward strand.
TGAAAGCCTCTAATACCTGACCTCCATGTTAGAAAAAAAAAAATCTAGCTAAATAATAAGTCTTGGAAAAAGATGGAGTAGATAATATCAACTGAGTGTTTGCAAGACCAACTCCTGGAGGTATTATTTCACTTCGGAATTGTTTATAGCATGTCTCTATTTTCTCCAACCCAAAGGGACAAGGGGACTGAAGACTTATTTCTGAGTTGCATTCCAAATTTCAGACCTCATGAATAAAGAGACGTGTAGGAAGTATGCAGCACTCAATTCCCATCTATAATAGATAAGATAATAGATGAGTTGAGCCTTTGGAGAAATCTATGGCAATAAAGCTCAATTGCTCATTTCACTCTTGTTCATTAAGATGGTCCTAGGAGTGGAGGTGGTGGAACATAGTTCATCTCCTAAAAGCTACTCACTGAATTGAAATAATAGCTTCTTTTGCTGCTCCAGATAAAACCAGCCATGTCCAGAATGAAGGGTAGTTTATTATTCAGTGATAGATAACAGACTATTCATTGTCGCTCTTACTGCTTCTAAACAATTTAACTCTCTTTTCACTAGCAGTTAGTACTTCATCCTTAATTAAATCTCAACATATCCATGCAGGCATTATTGCCTTTGATGTGTACAGCTCTGGTCAGCCTTACCTCCTCCAGGAGCAGGCGGCTTGGGTGGGAGAATCCCCATTCTTTAGAGATAAGAACATACAACAAATAGTTTCCCCAAATCCTCCTCATATCTGTCATTATTTCCCAACAATTTTACAGTTGCTTTTTAAAGGCAGGATCACACTCTCGTCCACGTTGACCTGAGACTCACTCTGTAGCCCACACTGGCCTTGAACTCATAAAGCTCCTCCTACCTTGGCATCCTGGGTGCTGGAAGTAAAGGCATGAGTCACTTCACCTGGCTAGTTTTCACTTTTTAAGTTCTAGACTCCACTGTCTGAAATTAGGTGGAGACAACTACATAAAAGTGTTTTTAGCCCACCCTCATCACATAGATATCTATGATTGACATACTCTGATGGACAGCCTAGTTAATTATTAACTTAATTAAAAGACTATGTAAATCCGCATAGGAAATCAGTCCCCAATTATATAGATGATCTCTCCAAGCTCTTTTTTTAGAATAATTGTTGAGTTCATTTTCTAAGGGTTTGCCACAGATGCTGTCTTTCTATTACAGACCACAAGACTGAAGATCGAGTTCATCTCTTCAGTTTGCAGATGAGGGTTTGAGATTCAGATGTGATTTATCTAAGCTCAGAAGTTATGCACATATGAAAGATATGCATATGGAAAAAACCAAGAGGATTAGTGAGTTATATACAAACAGGGTATCTCAAATAAATTATTCATATTGGGACACTTAAGTTTTACCTCATAAAAAAACAACAAAAAAAAGAATAGAAACATGCATGAATTTTAGAGATAGAGGAACTTAAAATCCTACTTCTTCAGCTCAGATTTCTATGAGATTTTGACAACTGGCATCAGCTTTCTGAAACACCTTCCCAAGTTTTCAAATTGAGAATAAAACTCCCATGACAGTGGCTTCTGTGAGTAAAAAATGATATATTACATGTGACAATAGCTAAACAAAATCTCAGCAAGTGCTCAGTTCTTTTTCATGCTTTTTTTTCTATTTATTAATTGATCACCTTAGGACTAGAGTAACATACAAAAACAAATAACTATTATGAAAGGGGATTGTTGAATAATATACTTCTTACTAAGCATACATATTACTATTCAACATAGTATCCTATATAGCTGATAGAAAAAATAATGCTATCAGAATGTATACCAACTCCTTAGCAGTAGTTTTGTTTATGTAGTAGGCAATTATATTATGAAGGCATCATACTCTATTCAGCCTGTTATGACCACATGCCACAAATATGTGACATATAAACAACCAAAATATCAGTTTTAAGAGGTAAAAAAAGTTCATAATCAAGGCATCGGCGGTCAGTGTCTGTTAAGGTCCTGCGTTTTCGTGCACATATGTGTCTATATTGTGGAAAGAGACAAGGCATCATCCTCCTTCCTCTTTAACTAACGCCTCTCTCCATCCTCATAGCGAGTTGTTCCTCAAAGGCCCCAGAACCAAGAAGCTAACAGTAATGATTTCAACACAGGAGCCGTATGAGGGCAGCATCATTGCAGACCAAAGCAGATGGCTTTTATCTTTGAAAGCTAATATATCTCTCACAGTCACACTATTATGTGGTATATATATATATATATATATATATATATATATATATATATATATAATAAATGAATAATTATGAACTAGAGCACTAAAACCCTTAATGTGCATTTATGAGAATGAAATGGTCATTTCCATTGTTTTAATAGGGCAAAGTCATGTAATAAAATACTTTTTATTGGCGTTAAGGTATTTATGTGATCTGTCTTGATTGTCATACTCAAAACATCTTTGTCCATAAGTTTTCATCAACTGGTTTCAATCTCCCTTCCTTATGTTTTTATATTCTATTCCAAGCCATATTAGAATGCTTTGGCTTGTCTTATAAATAGTCAACATTTATTTTTAGAATCCCCTGTGCCTTTTTTGTTGAATATTACAAGTGGACATTGGACATATCTGATAACCCACTGGGAACATCAAAACAGTACTACTTTCTGATTCTTTTAAAAAATATTTTTATTTTTAATTTTTATAATTAACAACTTCCATAATTTTAAACAATATCCCATGGTAATCCCCCCTCCCCCCACTTTCCCCTTTGAAACTCAACTCTCCATCATATCCCCTCCCCCCTCTCAGTCAGTCTCTCTTTTATTATTTTGATGTCATCATCTTTTCCTCCTATTATGATGGTCTTGTGTAGGGAGTCTCAGGCACTGTGAGCTCATGAGATAATCTGAAAGTGTATTTGCTGATTTCTGCAACTGCTACACTCTTGTCACGTATCTATCAGGAAGGTTGTTAAAAACTGCAGGAGTGGGCTGCGGAGATGACTCAGGGTTTACGGTGCTTGCCTGCAAAGCCTAAGGACAAAGGTTTAATTCCCTAGTACACAAATAAGCCAGATACACAAAGTGGCACATGTACGTAGAACTCATTTGCTGTGATTGGAGGCCTTGGCATGCCCATTCTCTCCTCTCTCTCTCTCCTTTCTCTCTGTCTCTCTCTCTCTGTCTCTCTCTCTCTCTCTCTCTCTCTCTCTCTCTCTCTCTCTCTCTCTCTGCTTCTCTCCCTCTTTCAAGTAAATAAATTTTTTAAACGTTTTTACTTCTTTAAACCACAGGACTAGATGGCTCCCAAGCCATTGAAAGTGGAATATTTCACACTGGGGAAACGAATCTTTTGTTGTTACTGTTTGTTTCTGGACGTGGCTACCATAACTGACAAATCTCGCTGCCTTCAGTCCAGTGTGGTCACTGTCCTCTTCGTCCTCATCATGTATTATTTGTTCCTCCTCCCAGTGGCCCCTTTCTTTAGGAAGGATCCCTTCTGTTTTGGGCTTTTAACAGGATCTCTTCTGTTTTGTGCTTTTAACAGGTTATGCACATGAAAGGAAGCATGCTGCACTTGTCTTTTTGCTTCAGGCTTATTGCTCTGAATATTTCCAGTTCTTTTCTTTTAATTTTTTTGTTTTTATTTTTATTTATGTATTTGAAAGTGATGGACAGAGAGAAAGAAAGAGGCAGATTGAGAGAGAGAATGGGCATGCCAGGGCCTCCGGCCACTGCAAACGAACTCCAGACGTGTGAGCCCCCTTGTGCATCTGGCTAACGTGGGACCTGGGGAACCAAGCCTCGAACCGGGGTCCTTAGGCTTCACAGGCAAGCGCTTAACCACTAAGCCATCTCTCCAGCCCTATTTCCAGTTCTATTCATTTGCCTGAAAAGGTTATAACCTCACTACTTTTGATAAACCCATCATTCTTGATATTTCTGAGGAGAACCTTTAAATAAATACCCAAGCCACAGCCACCTGTCACCGGCCCACAGTTGTCACTATCCAACCCATAATCACCAAGTAACATTTGCCACATGCCAGGTTACAGTTACCCACCACCATACCACTGTTAATAGCAGCCAAGTCAGTGACCTGTATCCACATCCTATGCTCCAGCAACCAGGTCTGAGTTAACAAGCCAGAAAGTCAGTCACCAGTCCCTGAATTGGTCACCAAATTGACAGTTACCAATCTACTATGATCTGAATACTTCTGTCTCCCTGCCCCCTAGTTCAAACATTGACATCTATATTCTGGAGGGGGTAGTACTAGAAATTGTCATCTTGAAGCACTTGAGTGGGATTAGAACCCTTACAAAAGAGGCTTGGGAGAGAGATGCTTCACATGACAACGTGAAACCTTAACTACGAAGCACCACCTACGAAATGAGCAGTGGCCCAACACTGGATTGTAGGAGCCTCTATCTTAGCCTTGTGAGCTCTGGAACTTTGAGAAATATATTTTGGATTTTTATAAACTATCTTGGTCTTGGTATTTTGTTATAACAGCCAAATTGGAAAAAAAAAAAAAAAAAAAAAACAAAGTTCATTCCATGCTTTCTCATCTTGCCTCCAAGGGTTTCACCCTTCTTCTGCAATGAATCAGATAATGTTTTTGTTGCCCAACATGCACAATCTCCTCACCAGAACAAATGGCTGAGATCTAGACAGGATCCATAGATAATTCCCTTGGGGTCATAGCAATGACTTAACAAGCTATACAGAGCCTACTGATTTGGCATGGTGTGTCATTAGAAAATCAGGTCCCAAGGTTAATGATTCCCCCAAAACACACAGCTAAGTTTCTGGGTTTAAGGTATCATTCTCAATTTGTGACTGCTTGGGACAGAGATGGAGAGAGGTCTAGTGTCATAAAGAGTGAAGTTATTCCTCACACCTGAAGCTCTTCACACTCAGTCTCTCTATTCCATCCACATAAAAATACATGTGATAATACCCTACCCAGCACTGTCCCTCCAAGGAGCTTTATTTGACACTCAAAAATTTTAACATGATGTAAGTTATAATATTCAAAAATCATAAAGTTTGTACAAAAGCCCATATGCATAACTTCTATTGAAAAAATAAGTCTAACTAGTAAGAAACAAAAGCAATAACAAAGTGTAAATCAATAACAATAAAGCATATAAAATCTGTCCTGCTAGTTGATTGTAGACAGCCTGCCTCCTTTCCTCATGTCTCCTCCTATCCTTCCTTTTATCATCTACTTCATTATCATCCTCACTTTAGAAGGCGTTTTCCTGAAGACTCAGCTGAAGAAAACATGAAGAGAAGGAACTCAGGAACACGCCACATCTCCCTGCTATGCAGGTTAAAATCACTTCTCCTGTCTGTACTGGGTCTGGGCCAGCTGACCATGACAACTTCAGGGAGAACGTGACAAACTCAGGATACAAATCTTTGGTCTTCATATGACCCATTGCCTTCTACAGAAGCCCTGTAGACCCATTGCCTTCTGATGATGACTTCAGAAGGAAGGCTCAGAGTCAGCCATCATTGATAAGGCAACTTGGCCAAGCTACACGAGAGAACGATGATCCAGGTAACTCAACCAAGATGGTGCAGCATTACAAAAAGTTTTTACTTGAGTCAAAGATGGGGCATGTCAGGAGCTCATCAAATCTGAATGGTGAAAGGAGAGGGAGAACTTGAAACCCTTAAGCCTGAAAACAGGAAGCAAGTAAGAGATTCTTTCCAGAATGTAACAAATAGCAGTGATGAACTGGATAACAGAGGTGGACAATTACTTTGGATATGATATTCCCCTGACCTTAGATACATAGTTAAAACAGGGGCCGTATTAAGTGAGATGACCATCTCCAGCCCAGTCAGGGCAGATGCCCAGTTGTGGCAGGAGAGGCCCTGAATACTGAGGACTCCCAGCAGATGGCGCTTGAGAGAGGCACTCGGGAAGGTCATGTGGACAACAAAACAATTGCTAAAAGGAAGCAAACTGCCTTCAGATGATTCTCTCGCTTTTATATTCTTCTGCTTACTAGTAGCCTGATTTCTGATTTTTAAATCTGATATTTGATGCATAATTTTTATAAGCACTGTGGTAGTGTTCATATACTTTAATAACTTTTGAAGATAATTCACAAAAGGAAAATCAAAAGGTCTGTTTGGCCTTGTTCCCAGAAATGAGATGGTCTTCCATAATAGCACTTACGAATACACCACCACCATTTCTCACCTCCAGCTTTCTTCCAATTCACAACTTACACTTGTCTCTGCATTAATTAATTATAGGTTAATTAGTTAATTATATTGCCAGATAATTTTAAGTATAATTAAGTCCACTTTAATGAAAAAATTATTTTATTTTAAAGCAGAGATTTAATATACTTATGATGGGTAAAAAATATGAATTAACCTCAAGGCTTGAATCCCTAGTCATAAAAGGGGGATGGGGAACTAGCTTCATCCCGGATAGTCTTCTTAGAGCGGAAAATCCCTATGGGAGCACTGGAGGACAACATTCACCAACAGCATGAATTATCAGGGGACCCTAGAGACTGCATAATCAACCAGCCACACAAGAAGTCCACACTGGTACAATAGTGGCATTCACCTTTTCCAGGTAACCAGCCGTTCTCTGATTGGACATGAAGCCCTCTCAGTGGGAGAGAAATCTTATCTGGTACTGGAAACCAAGTCAGAATCGCATGGTGAGGAAGCCCTGACTTCAGAGAGAAGCCCCCACTGCTCTCTGGAGAAGTGTGGGCTGCACACCACAAATCTCTCAAATAACTTTTGCATATTTCCTTTAACCCAGGCTGCTCTCACGCTTGGTTGGTGAATCTGTTTTATCTTACAGATGGCAGAGAAAATGGAGGAGAATCAAGATCCACTGATAAGACAAAAAGATAGCTAATCACAAGACATGCTATCTCTACCACATCTGCCAGGACTCAGAGGAAATGCAGAGGAAGCAGTGGCATGAACACTACTCTTACTGCCATCCTGACAACCAGCCCCAGGGTGATGGTGACAGACACAGTGATCAATCAAAACCCATCAAAGCAGAAATCCAGAGGCTATAAAGAAGTCAACACTAAATCAGACTGCCAACGGGCCTTCCATGGCTCAGGGAACATTGCAGAAGAAAGAACAAAAAGATTGTAAGAGCCCCAAAGTGGGTAGGAATACCCTGAGGCATGGTCCCCCACCCCACTTTTTCTCAGGGACTAACTGAAGCCTTCATGACCTGATAGTGAATACCATGACCCCACTGAGGATGGTAGCCAGGGAAATGGGAGCAGGCACTAGGGGATAAGAGAGTATGGCCTGTTATTTTATCTATCTATCTATCTATCTATCTATCTATCTATCTATCTGTATATATATATATATGTATATATCTATCTATCTATATGTATATATGTGTGTGTGTGTGTGTGTGTGTGTGTATATATATATATATATATATATATATATATATATATATATAGCTTAAATTAACTTTTTAAAAACTGATGTGATCAGATTTGTGTTTGGACAGGTCACCTGGCTGAGGAACATTGGATGGAATTTTGATCATGGTGTCATAACAATATACAGAATGTAAAATATACAGAATGTAAAAGCCTGATAATAATTTTCTGGAGTAATTCAAATGGGAATTCATATTATTCCAAGTTATGAAGACAGCAGTTGACCTAGAAAGTAACAATAACTCCAGAAATGGATTAAGGCCCCCTAGGAAGCCAATGACTGATAAATCCAAACACGTTATGGGAGCGCATAAATCCATATCCATAGAATTTATGACATAACCTCATTCATCTATATCAGAACCTCCCCATTGTAAGTCACGTCATCACATGAAGCTATCATGGGAAGGTTATTACATACTGAAAACTGTGGCTCAAGGAGAAAAGACTCTGAGAGATTCTGGTTTTCAGAAAGAACTGTTTAGCAAGCCTATTAAAAATATACAATGGAAAGTAAAACATTATCCAAGGATGGCCTTGGAAATAGCTATAGACCAAAAATTCTAGAGGATTAAAGGTCATGCATGACAATTGCCAAGGTTTGGAGGCCAAAAAAAGACTAGACAGCATTGGAAAGAGAAGGTATTGCAAACAACAATGTGCCATGGTACCCAGTACATGAGAAGTGTCCCTTGGGGGAAGTAGGGAAGGGAAGAATGGCAGCGACATGTGCTGTTTACATACTATGTCCATAACTAATAAAACAAATTCACCATTAACAGAAGAAAGAAAGGTTTTCAGAGATAATAAGATGAACACTGGTACTTTTTAAAGCGAACACTCACAATAAACTGATGTGAACAGAATCCAATTTGCAACTAGAAATGAGTATTATTAGAAAATAAAATCTTTGGCTCTCTGTCTGTCCTCCTCCTTGCCTCCACAAGAGAGAACTTAGCTCGCTAATTGGTGAGATTCAGGGCTGCGATCTTACTACCTCTGCTGGAAGCAGAGTCACTCCACTTTAAATCTTTGCTCTCAGGGTTGGGGAGAGGGTCCATTCAGTGAAACACTCGACATGGAAGTGTGAGGACCTGAAACTACTGGATTCCCCAGCTTGCGTGTTAATGAACCACGAGGAATGCCAGCCCTCTGGATGCAGAAACAGGCGTGTCTTGAGGGCAAGTTAATAGTCAAGCCAAATCTGTGAGCTCTGGGTTCAGCAAGAAACCATGTCGCAATAGTAAGATGGAGAGTGACAAAGAGAGACACCTGATATCAACCTATGTCTGCCAGCCACACGTGCACTCACACGCACACAACCACCCCATGCAAATGCGCCCCCCACACAGAAACACATATACATGGACATCACACAGCTGTGCATATGAAAAGTGAGTTAAAATAAAACTTTTCTCTCTCCTACTCTGTAAGCAAGGGTCTTCAGCAAAGTTAGAGTAGCCTCTTGGGAAATGGCTATCTCGTTCTTCTCACAAACAAACACTATACAATTACGCCATCATTACAGAATTTGAGGCTATGCATTGTTAAAACGGAGACTTAAGAAAATAGATTAGGATGCTACTTTTCTTTTAATTTCATGTATGCACTCTAACATTTTTTTTTAATTTATTTATTTGAAAGTGACAGACAGAGAGAGAGAGAAAGAGGCAGATAGAGAGAGAGAGTGGGCGCGCCAGGGCCTCCAGCTACTGCAAACGAACTCCAGACATGTGTGCCCCATCTTGCTTCTGGCTAACATGAAGTCCAGGGGAATCGAGCCTCGAACCGGGGTCCTTAGGCTTCACAGGCAAGGGCTTAACCACTGAGCCACCTCTCCAGCCCCCACTCTAACATTTTTATCACACATAGAAGTTGTGGTAAAGAACAAAGGCCTGGTTACTGATTTTCTATTTCCCATTATTACCTCTGAAACATAACAAAACAAAAAGCTCTGAATACTCTAAAGCAAGATTTCAGCATTCTTATGATTGTGAGCCAGATGTAGTCAAAACTTGTGACAGCGGAATGAGTAATAACCAAACCAATTGTGTGAAAATAATCTACTGGTCCATTATTTATCATATAATTTTTAAATTCTAGAATTAAACAATTATTGTTTGGTTCTTTACATCATTTCCACTTTTCTGCTTAGATTTTCTAACGTCTATTTGTTTAATATTTATTTATTTATTTATTTAGGGGGAGAGAAAGGGAGAGGGAACGAATGGGTGCACTAGGGCCTCTTGCCACTGCAAACAGACCGCAGGTGCATGCACCCCCTGGCACATCTGTCTTTCTGTGGGTGCTGGGGAATTGAACCTAGGCCACCAGCTTTGCAAACAAGTGCGTTTAATGCCAGAACCATCTCTTCAGTTGAGATTTCCTGACTTTTACTATATTGTGATCAGGGTTCTCTTCTTATCTTGTGCACAGTTTTCATAGCTGCTTTATGATATGTGCTGATTAAAATAACAGAGTCATTTGTGGTGGTTGTTTTGGTCTTAGGTTATGTTCAAGGGATTTTTTTTTCCCAAATTCTATCTTGGCTAACTTTCTCAGATGCCAGTTTATGCATTCTGTTCTTATGTGATCTGTTTGACTTTGTCTCCTACATGAAGGTTAAGAGATGAATCAGATATTTTAAAACAGTTCATGCACAGAAATTGGAAGTGCTTCTTGCTATCCCTGTCCTTTGCAGAATCTCTCTCAACGTCTGGACGCAGTAATTGCCTTGATCTCTGCCTTCTAATTCGCTAAGCCATTTGCCTCTCAAACCTGTAAACAGAGTGACTTCTAGACTCTGTCTACCAGCGATATTCTGAACACATATAAATACTTTTAGTTAGACTTTATCCTAAATAAGAGTATTTATTTATTTTTCTATCAGCCTTTTCACATAAAAACCAATAAGGCTATTGCCTCCCTTACCTGGTAAGAAGATTTTAATTCCTGCTGCTCAATGTCACAGTAATGTTTGTGTAGCCATTACTCCAGTAAAAGCTTCAGATGATCAAAATTTTCAAAGTTGTTCTTCGGAGTTTTGCTGATCTTTAAGCAGGGGCTCAAATAAGACTTGTGAACTAAAAGAAAAACACCACAGTTGTCCTTTTCTTTCTACATACATGCAATTTATTTAAGATTGACTCCAAAATTATCTAATGCCTTGTTATGGGTTCATTCCTCCATCCATCTTGCTCAAGAAATATTTACTGAAAATGTCTCCGGTGATTAAGAACGCACGGTGAGCATCAGTGCTATGCTGAGATGAAGCGCCTAGGACAGTAAGGCAAAATGATCCGGCAGTACAGTAAGCAGCTATGAGGGAGACATCGCTTAAAGTGAGGGCAGCGATGCTCTAAGTGAAGATGGGCTGTGAGTGATGGCATGGGCCAGGCGAGACTATCTGAAGTCTAAGTATTGTGTTGATCGTCGTCACTTTTCATAACTCCGAGCCACCCACAGATAACTCTGAGCCATCTTCTCCTCGCTCCCGCTTGAACAAGGTGAGATGCTCCGCGTCAGAGGCAAAGCCGTGTGGCAGAAGAGAAGACCTCCTTACTTCTGGCCACCTGCTTGTGTCACCACTCGGAGTCTCTGAAGTCACGAAGAAATAAACGAACTCAGGTACCGTGTTCACAACGTCGCCAGTGGTCTCCATCACCCATGGCGGTATCAACGGAGTATTTGTCCAGTTATATTGTCCACTAGGATATTTTCTCCATTTTTTTTTTTTTTTGGATGAGAGACAGGGAGGAAGAGAGGATTGGTAAGGCAGGACCTTAGCCGCCGCAAAAAAGAAGAAAAAAAAGAACAGACGCATGTACCAACTTGTGCACATGCGCCCATGTGTTCATATATCACCTTGTGCATCTGCTTTATATGGGTTTTGGGGGAGTCAAAACTGGGTCCTTAGGCTTCACAGACAAGTGTCTTGACTGCCAAGCCATCTCTCCAACCCTATTTTCTTCATTTTTTAAATCTTCTTTTAAGTTTTATTTATTTATTTTTATTTAAGAGTGACAGACAGAGATAAGGAGGCAGAGAGAGAGAGAGAATGGGCGCGCCAGGGCCTCCAGCCACTGCAAACGAACTCCAGATGTGTGCGCCCCCTTGTGCATCTAGCTAATGTAGGTCGTGGGGAATCGAGCCTCGAACCGGGGTCCTTAGGCTTCACAGGCAAGCGCTCAACCACCAAGCCATCTCTCCAGCCCCCATTTTTAAACCAAAGCTTCTTACTGGTTTTAGATTTGTCTCACATTGTTTGGCCTGTTTTCTTTTTCTCTTGCATTTTATTCCAAATGACAGAGCACAAATATATGCATACAAACAGAAATTTAAGTATTCTGATATTAGATGTATCCTCCTTCTCGCAAATTACAAAGTGTGAAAGGTGATGTCCAAAATGCAGCAGGTGGTTGATGAGTGTAAGAACAATTATTAAATAAAATGACTGGACAAGTACTGGAGCAGGAACATGCTAAGAAACTAAATGGGCATAAAAGAAGGAATTAATCAGATACAATCAAGTAACTGACAAGGTTTTAGCAAACTGTCATGTTCTGTACAAGTGAAGCAATTTCTACATGAGTCACAGGCACAACATTAGCATTCTCGAAAAAATACAAATTATAATATCCGGTCTCTGGTGTGGAAACATCTGTTACAGATATCAATGATATGCTTTGCTTCAGGATGAATATCACAGGTTTTTGGATCATGTCTGATAAGCATTTATTTGTAGACAAATACATCTACTAAATTTTACATACAGAAGGGACATGAACCTATATAAATGGAAATGTCATCTTTCTAAGCAACTTTAGTCACTCCCAAAGAGACAAGTAGTCAGTTATAACATGCCTTTCCAAGGTCTTTCTTGATTCAATCCTCTTAAGCCAGTTGTATCACATACCTGTGCAAGAAATCATGCTTATCCTACATCATCCTCTAATAACTGGCTGTCCAAATTAATTAGGGAAAAGAACTTGTATGATTATTTAATTTTATCACTCTCCACTAAAGATGACTTGCCAGCACAAATAAGTTAACATGCCCACCCTTTACCCTGCATTAGAAAAATACTCACCATGCTTAGTGAACAAATTTCAAAACTATCTTGCATACAAAAAATGTACCCTAGATTAGGTTTGGAGACACAGACAGTACACAGGCCGTCACTCTATATAAATAAGCTGTAAAGAATACCTCATTATACATTTTAATAAATCATAAATTACTTGGACATTTTTAGATTTGTTCATGTTAGGTTGATAATATTTTATCCTCTATCTTAGACTAAATAATCCCTACTGTTTTCCATTTTTCTTATGTCTTCTTGGTATGACTCCTATCACAGTTTATCAAATTTTTTTTCAATTGTGGTCTCAAGCTGGGAACAGAACTCCAAATGGTAATTCAGTAAGTGTAGGCTTTCCTGAGAAAAGCGTGGCATGGTGCTACATTCTGCTCCCAAGATCATGAACCCCAAAGCCACATTCACTTACAAGAAAGAAGTTCAGGAGTTTCTGCCTCTTCTAGTAAAAAGAAATCCACGAAGTATTTAACCATCAGTTTGGTTCCTTGACATCCTAGAATAAACTTTGTCCTTCAACAACATTTAAAAGAAATTGTGTCATTTTAGAAAATGCATGTGCAAACAAATACACTGCTAGACCAGGTGAACATGCTTACAATGATGGGTATCGAGGGCTGGAGTGATGGCTAGCAGTTAAAATGTTTGCCTGCTAAGCCAAAGGACCCAGGTTTGATTCCTCAGGACCCAAGTTAGCCAGATGCACAAGGGGACACATGTGTCTGGAGTTCATTTGCAGTAGCTGGAGACCCTGGCACGCCCATTCTCTCTCTGTCTCTCTCTCTCTGTCTCTCTCTCTCTCTGTCTCTCTCTCTCTCTCTTTCTATCCCCCTCTTTCTCTGTCAAACAAATAAATAAGAAAATGTTTTGAAAACAAAGATGGGTGTCTAAACATTGATCTTATAAGGAATTATCTGCCATTTTGATTATCATCATCCATTGTTGATGACTATAGATACAAGAGATTTCAAATCCACCTCTTAATGAATCTTACTTACTTTCAAGAAGTTTTATATGAAACTAATTGGATCTTTCCCAGCTATGCATCAGACAAGTGAACAAAATCTACAATATATAAAGAGCTTCAGAAATCAAACCTCAAAAATAAAATCCATCAGTAAATGACCTAATGAACTGAACAAATATTTCTCACAAGAAAATAAAAGAAATAAAAATGACAAGTACACATTTTTAAAGTATTTAGCATCCTTAAATCTCAATGAAACACTTATAAAAACTACTTTGAGGGATGGAGAGATACCTTAGCGGTTAAGGCACTTGCCTGTGAAGCCTAAGAACCCAGGTTTGACTCCCCAGTGCCCAGGTAAGCCAGATGGACAAAGTGGTGCATGATTTTGGAGTATGCAATGACTAGAGGACATTGAATGCCAGTTCTCTCCCTCCTTCTCTGCCTCTTTCTACACTTAAGTAAATAAAATATCTTAAAAGAACTATTTTGAGATGCCACCTCACCCAAGTTAGAATAGCTTTTGTGCAGAAAACAAATAACAAATGCTGGTGAGGACGCGGACGGGGAAAGAGGAACCCTTACTCACTGTTGATGGGAGTGTTAACTGGTACAGACACTCTGTAAATCAGTGAGGAAAATGAACAAAGTAGAACCATCATATGACTCAGCAATCTGCTCTGAACACACATCTAAAGGACTTTACACTTTATTGTAGATGGACTTGGCTCATCCATGCAGCTCTATGCAGTAGAGCTAGAAAATGAAACCAGCCCTGACTTCCATTAACAAGTGAATAAATAACGAATATGAGGCACATACTCATGGCAGAATGTTATTCAGCCATAAAGAATATATGAAATCTGTGAGAAAACGGGTAGAACTAGAAAATATTGTATTAGGTAACTCAAGCCCAGAATAGGACGATCACCTCATATTGTCTATCCTACACAGGTCTTAGCTTCTACCATTTATATGTGTGTATTTATGTGTAAGGAAGAGTAAATTCAATCTGGGAGAGAGCTTGGCAGGAGTGGAATTCTCATGCTAACAGCCCTTAAGTCTCAGCTCTTTGTCCCGCTTAGCAAAGCATTGAAAATGCAGACATGAGGGAAGGCTAAGATATTAAATTTATTTTAGAGAGAGTTAGGGTGAAGATAGAAAACAAAGCAGGAATGAGTGCAAGCAAAAAGCAATTAAGAAATTGACCCCTTCACAGCCAGGTTGGGAAGGAGGAGGGGAGACGAAGAAGATATCCCCACGCAGAGAAGGAGAGAAGAGGCTGAGAAAGGTAGGAGAACTGATACACACAACTCCAGTCCAATTATACGAATCAGGCATCCAATTAAAAAGAGCCTCATCACTAGATCCAGGTATGTAAGGGATGAACATGATTGCTTGGTGGGCTCAAGAGCTTACCCAGAAAGGTCCAGCCCATGGGTGCAAAGCATGGGAAAAGTTGGGGAAGAAGGGGGAAGCTGGTTCAAGAGCTGTTGCCTGTAGCCATCTTGGATGAGAGTGAATCAGACGTGAGTTCTAGTCCTGCCAGGGGAAGCAAGGCGGCATCCGTGTTTCTGTGTGCCAGTCCTTCACTAACCCTGTTCCCCAAGAGAGCTACCTCGTTCCTAATTCACATCAGGTTGAGTTGGGAGAAACAGAAGTGGGTTCATGAGAGGAGGAAAGGAGGCTTGACAGGAGGGGACAGAGAGAGTAACTAACAGGACGCACGTGGAATGAACGTGGAAAGGCGATATCAAGGGTGGCAGAGGGTGAGCAGGAATGGGAGCTGGGGCAGTGGAGAACAGGAACAGGTAGGGCTGGAAATCACGGGGGTGAGTATGTAAGACGATGCCATGAGAAACATTTTTGTTATAGTTACCTTCTCATTGCGGGCAAAAGCACCTGACCAAAACCAGCTGATGGAAAACAAAAAATAAAGAAAGAAAGGCTTTAGTTTGGCTTACAGTCTTGAGGGAAAGCTTCGTGATGGCAAGGGAGACCATGGCATGAGCCGAGAGGCTGGTTACCACCTCTGCCGCAGCAGGTTGAAAACACCGCAAGAGAGTGAGCTGAGCTAGCGCTGGCAAACAGGGGGCGGGGGCTATGAAACATTAGGGTCAAGCCATGTTTGCTTTGATTCAGGTGTCCCCCATAAACTTAGGTGTTCTGGATGCTAGCTTCCACAGCTGATGGCAAATTGGAACTTAACGCCTCCTGGAGGCGGTGTATTGCTGGGGGCGGGCTTATGGGTGTTATAGCAAGTTTCCCCTTGCCAGTGTTTGGCACACTGTCCTGTTGCTATGGTCTACCTTCTGTTGGCCAGGAGGTGATGTGCACTCTCTGTTCTTGATGTCATTTCCCCTGCCATCATCGAGCTTCCCCCTCAAGCCTGTAAGCCAAAATAAATCTCTTTTTTCCCCCACAAGCTGCTCTTGGTTGGGTGATTTCTACCAGCTATGCAAACCTGACTATAACAATGCCCATGATAGCCAGGAGAGAGCAAAGATGTGAGAATTCAAACTGAGACCTGTGATCTGCCCCTCAAAGGCTCATTCAGAACTTCTTTTCAGTTCTGCTATAGATCTGGTACATAAGTGAAAACAAAGAACATTCACTTGATAAAGAAAGAGTTCCACTCAAAAACTCTCACAAAAGGAAGGAAAAGCAGATCCATATAAGTCAGAACAAAGCCGCTTCCTTCCACCAGCACAGCAGGAAACCTTTCTCCACTATCTTCCAAATCCAGCTTGAGGTCCTTGAAATTCAGTGGTATCTAGTCTCATGAGTGACTCTTACGGTCTGTCTTCTTGCAAAATCCATAGACTTTTACCTCATTGAATTTACTGGCTACAAGTAGTTCTTGGTCAAAGAAAAGAACAATTTATTAAATTCACCCCTGTTACTGTGAAAAACAAATCACAAATCAAGCCATGGCTCAGTAGCATGCCAATAAATACCTTCTCAGCAGTGGGATAAATTAGTTTCCATATGTAAGTGGATAGATAGCACTTTTACTAAGAACCTCTTGAGTCAAAAAAAATTATGATTCTGAAAGGAAATATCAGTCGTTCTGTGCTTCCAGTGTTCTAAGAAATTTGAGCAAGTACTTGACTTAAAAAAAAGAACATTTTAAAAAATAAGATTATACTTGATATATAGTCACCCAGAGGAGAGTGCCAATTTAACAGTCAGGGATGACATGTATTTATGACATATTAGCAGCAGGACTGCAGTAGACTTTGCAGTAAGGTCTACTCTATGTATATTTGATGGCATCTTTTTGTTACTGCGAAACTGATAAGAGGAAGGAAAAATGGAAATTTAATCTGAAAAATGATTTTCTAAAAACTCAATGAGGTTCCAGCCAGGTGTGGTGGCATATGCCTTTAATCCCAGCACTTGGGAGGCAGAGGTAGGAGGATCGCCATGAGTTCAAGGGCACCCTGAGACTACTTAGCGAGTTCCAGATCAGTCTGGGCTAGACTGAGACCCTACCTCGAAAAAAAAACAAACACAAATAAAAAAAAAATCAATGAGGAAAATATCACTTTCATTTGGAAAATTTGAACTTCAAAAGGAAATTCAGAAAGCAGACAAGAGAAAAACAGAACAGGGAACAAACTGCTCTCAGGCCTGCCTTGTCCTGAATCTTGGTTATCAGACCAAGCTAACGCCTGGAGACATGGGGCCAAAGAAGAGTGTGTGATGGAAGATGAATGCGAGTTAGTGCAGTTGCGTCTCTTACTCCTTCCTGCAGCAGGGTGAAGAAACCAGGGTAGTAGACCAGGGGAGAGAGAGAAATGGGTTGAAATTAAGACCCTGTATTTCCAAAGCGTGAGAGCAGGGCAAGCCCTTCAGCTCTTTGGGGCTACTGTCAATTTCTCAATTTGAGACAAACTTCTCCAGAAAATGTCAAAACAGGATTAAGGATGAGAGTATTTTCAGATGTTTATGAACAGGGCATTTATAAGATGTGCATAAAATGTGGTTGAAAACAATCCTTACACACACACACACACACGCGCGCGCGCATGCACACGCGTTTATTCATTCTTTCACAGACCTGGAGGCCTGAAGCCCAAGGTCAAGGCACTGGCGTGGCTGCCCTCCCTTCACAGGCCCTGTAATTTCTGGAGCTCAGGGCATTCCCTTCCACCAGTCCTCCAGTCCCTGCCTCCATTTTCACATGGATTTTGCTCAGAGTACTTTGTCCTCCGTCTCTTGTTAGGGAATTTGTCACTGGACTGGAAAGTTCCTGAATAATCTACCTTGATATTTTGTCAATATTCTTCACTGCATTTCATTGCAATGAGCCAGTGTCCACAGAAGACGGACAAAGTCATCACCTAAGGAGGATGTACTATAAGATCTAAAACATACATATGCTCAATAAATGGTATTTCTGGTAGGGTATAAAATGTATGCATTTATAGGATGTTTGAGAAAGATAGGGACAGCTGGAGAATGGTAAGGAAGCCACCTAGAGATAACCTTGTGTCTACATGACTAAGATTGCCATTTTCCTAAATATAAAATAACAACTTGTATTATTTTCTTGTGTTCACCTAAGTTCACAACTTTTCCTGAATAGTTCTAAAGGAAAGAGACTACACCCTCCCACTTACTATGGTATTTCCAGGTCCTAACATTACCTGGAATTTGTTGGGCATTCAGCAAATGCTAATTAAATAAATCCATAAGGACTGGGATTACAGTTCAGTGGCAGAGGATGTAACTACTAAAGGAGAAACAAGAGCAAAATAGTTTTTATTCACTTATTATTTCATTTTGTTTTTATTTATCTGAGAGAGAGAGAGAAAATGGACAAGCCAGGGCCTCCAACAGCTGCAAACGAACTGTAGACATGTGCAACATGTGGTACATCTGGCTTACATGGGTTCTGGGGAATTGAACCTGGATCATTTGGCTTTACATGCACGCACCTTAACCACTAAGCCCTTTCTTTAGCTCAAGATAGATTTTCTTACACATAGTCAGGGACCAGGCCCAAGGGGGAACAAGAGATGCCACCTCGCCTACCTGGCCCAGTGAGTACTTCTCACCTTCCCCTGGATACTAATTCTAAACAAACAAACCTCACAGTTCATAATTTATTCTTTCTTTATAGTCCATTTTTCTCAGTTATTTGATAAAATGGGTAAGAACCTAATGGTTGGGTTCACAGACATCCCTGTGCTCCCTCAAATCTCATACTGCTACTGAAGGACTCAGGAAGCAGAGGGACGCCACGACAGGCTTCGGAGTCACCAGTAGGCCCAAGTTTCTGTTTCCCAGCAAGGTTTAAATAAGAATTTAACAGTTACTGAAGAAAGATCACACACTGCTTATGCCATACATTTCTATAGTCATAAGACAAGTTGCTTAAGTTCCTCAAACACACATAGCCAATCACAATAAAGGTTACCTAATCTGCTTGAACTTCCCCTAGCCCCCTGCCCACCAGCTCTGCCCCCCAGCATCCTAAGCCTATCAGAAAAATACAAGTGCAGTTACTACTTAAATCTACCAATCATGGAACCATTCCCTTACTTCTTTGTTCAAATCCCTACAACCCCCCCCCACCCCCGCTGCTCAGGGTGCTTGTACGGATCCACTGCCTTGGTGAAGTCAAGAGTCCGAGCTTAAGCCCGAAATAAAGCTCCTTGCCTTTGCATACGTGTTTTGTTCTCCTTGGTGGTCACTGGGTGCGCCGAGAACTGGGCATAACAACTACCATGTATAAAATTCTGGGTTCGGGGCTGGAGAGATGGCTTAGCGGTTAAGCGCTTGCCTGTGAAGCCTAAGGACCCCGGTTCAAGGCTCGGTTCCCCAGGTCCCACGTTAGCCAGATGCACAAGGGGGCGCACGCGTCTGGAGTTCGTTTGCAGAGGCTGGAAGCCCTGGTGCCCCCATTCTCTCTCTCTCCCTCTATCTGTCTTTCTCTCTGTGTCTGTCGCTCTCAAATAAATAAATAAATAACTTTTAAAAAAAATTCTGGGTTCGATCCTTAGTACAGAAAAAGAAAGATGAATGAATATTTTTTTTAAAGGCCCATGTGTCAGAAGTCTCACTGCTAATATGTGGCAGAACCAGATCCAAAAGGGGCCATTACCGTCGCTGCAGGAGGTCATTCTGCTGGTGGAATTAGAAATGCCAGCAGCCATTCATTCAGCAGTCATTCAGAGATGCTGACTGGTGAGAAAGCCATATGATCCTGATTAGTGACATTGTGTTAACACATCAAAGAAACTCTTTAAGGGAGAATGTGGGTATTCAAAATGGGTCACAAGTCACAAAAGCCAGAGCTATTGCCAGAGCTCATGTGGCTGGATTTGGAGACCACTTGGCAATGTCCCTGGCAGAATGACTCTCCTGCCTTCTGAAAGTTTCACTAGAAATTAGTTGTTTAGGCTCAATATCCAATGTGCCTTCAAAATTCTGATATTAAATCTGGCAATGAACAACTATTGTGTGTGGCATTGTGCTAGACATCATAGAGTCTATGAAATTATATAAGATATTGACATTGATCTTGAGAATCTTGTGGCCCATCGTGATTGGCAACATCTATACAAGTAAATTCAAAGGAGAAAGGCTTACATTCCAAAATAAACTTGCCAATTCTTTGAAGAAAACAGACAAGGAAGCCTTTAATTTTGATTAAAAGTACAAGAAAGTGGTGGAACTTGAAATAGATTGTCAAAAATTAGTTGAAGCCGGGAGTGGTGGCGCACACCGTTAATCCCAGCACTCACTTGGGAGGCAGAGGTAGAGGGATCGCCGAGAGTTTGAGGCCAGCCTGAGACTCCATAGTAAATTCCAGGTCAGCCTGTACTAGAGTGAGACCCTGCCTTGAAAAACAAAAACAACAACAAAAAATAGATGAGGTTTAACAAGGACAGAAGGCCATTAGAAGCTGGGCAAAGGAGAAAAGGATGTCAACCAGGAAAAAAAAAAAAAAAAAAGAAAAGAAAAGAAAGGATAAGGGATAACAAGAAACTAAGAAGATTAGCAAGGCAGAAACATTTTTTCTATTTATTCCTCTCCTAAGAGTTTACCATGCTTGTAGCATTTTCTGAGGTTGCAATTAAGGCCAGAGAGTCAGTAACACCCTAGGATGTTGCATTTAGGAGTATCAGACACTAAGATGTAGATGGAGCACGTCCTGAAGACAGTAGAATGGAGAAAGATAAAGTCCAAAGCTAACATCGTGGACCAGGAGGAGGTTCTCCGAGCTCCTTTCTACCATCTCACAACTTTTTTAAAAAATATTTTTTGTTCATTTTTTATTTATTTGAGAGCGACAGACACAGAGAGAAAGACAGGTAGAGGGAGAGAGAGAGAATGGGCGCACCAGGGCTTCCAGCCTCTGCAAACGAACTCCAGACGCGTGCGCCCCCTTGTGCATCTGGCTAACGTGGGACCTGGGGAACCGAGCCTCGAACCGGGGTCCTTAGGCTTCACAGGCAAGCGCTTAACCGCTAAGCCATCTCTCCAGCCCCCAATTTTTTTAATAAATGGCTAGTTTGTCACCCTTCAAATATTTACATAAGAAGAACTGTCCATTCTACTGATCACTTAGGGCTGGGGGGATATTTGCTTTAACTCAGGAAATTGCCTCCTAGGTACAATGCATTTCCTAATGAAGGATTAGGAGCAGCTAAGGAGAAGCACCTCTTAAAAGCCTCACCCTGTGCTTGTGAGCTTGAAATTGCTGTTTTCAAGGTGTCCACTACCTGCTGGGCTCTTTCGTTCCCTTCGGGAAGGAAACTCTGCTGATCTATTATACCTGATGTATGAGTGTAATTTTCTTCAATGCACAGTCATTTCTAAGGATGGGCTTCATATATCTTATGCAGGGCTTTTAAAACGGTTGGGAAAAAACGAGTATTTAAAGGCAAAAATGGATGTATTAGGATTTCTAGGCTTGAGAGTGATCTCTTTTGAGATTTTTTTCCCTCTGTTAGAATCAGTTGAGTTTTTTTCATTTATTATCATTATTATTATTAACAACATATTTTGCATGGATACATCATGTGTTGGTACCCTCTTGTCCCTCACCCCTGACCCCATTCCACTAGGGACGCTCCCCAGTGTGGTTGCAGGTATTCCCCATGGGGTTATGGAAAGTTTATTTTAGTTTAATTATTTATTTATTTGACAGAAAGTGGGGGATAGAGAGAGCGAGAATGAATGGGTGTGCCGGGGCCTCCAGCCACTACAACTGAAATTCAGATGTGTGTGCCACCTTGTGCATCTGGCTTACGTGGATACTTGGGAACTGAACCTGGATCCTTTGGCTTTATAGGCAAGTGCCTTAAACACTAAGCCATCTTTCCAGCCCCACACCACCATTTTTTTAGGCCAGATTTTTCCATTGGATAAGCTCAACTAAATGGGAATCAGTGATTTCCTCACGATTCACTTTGTCCCTTTGTATAGGACAGGTCATTTAGAGCTGAGTCCACTGGTAGATACCACTGAGCAATCTGAGCAACTGTTGCAATGAGCTTCTGATTTCATTCTTGAAACCTAAAATAGTTATATATGGAAAATTACAATTTCCCTGACATATTTTTTTGGGGGGGAGGGAAGGAATCCTCATTGTTTCCCTCTTATTATGGAAGATTTTGGGAGAGATTTTGGTAACCCAAAATGCTGCCTCGTCATCCTCAGAATCCTGTTCAGAAACATTTTTTTCACTAACACTGCAGTGCTTTTTTTTTTTTTTAAATTCCCTGCTCATTATACAACAATGTAAGTTGGCATTAAGAAGTGCTTTAGGGAGCCGGGCGTGGTGGCGCACACCCTTAATCCCAGCATTTGGGAGGCAAAGGTAGGAGGATTACTGTGAGTTCAAGGCCACCTGAGACTACATACTAAATTCCAGGTCAGCCTGGGCTAGAGTGAGACCCTACCTTGTAAAACCAAAAAAAAAAGAATTGCTTTTGGGCTGGAGAGATGGCTTAACTGTTCAGGCACTTGCCTGCAAAGCCAAAGGACCCAGGTTTGATTCCCCAGGACCCACATAAACCAGATGCACAAGGTGGCGCATGAATCTGGAGTTTGTTCACAGTGGCTGGAGGCCCTGGAGCGCCCATTCTCCGTTTCTCTTTGTATCTATGTCTCAAATGAATAAAAGTGTTAAAATAAGAATTGCTCTTACATTATATTTTCTTTTGTTTCCAAGGTTCAGTCTTTTATTAACTGGGGCAAAAACAGAACTTCTGCTGCCATTAGAATGTTTGTGGCTAAAGAAAGGAGGAAACGTTGGGTTTCATTTGGAAAAGAAGAGAATCTAAAAATAACGTCAGCATATCCTGAGCTTGTGAGAGACTCGCATACGGAAGGTCAGCGTTCCCTTCCTTATCCCATAGACTAAATTTCATTCTTAAAAAAAAAAAAAAATGAAATCCCAAGATGATTCACAAGTGGAAATTTTCTTTCTGCCTGTATGGTTTAACGCTCCTCCAAATGAATGCCCTTTTAAGGCAGTTTATACAAACAGCCACGTCTGAACTCGCGTGATGTGTGTCACTCTACAAAGCCCATGGCTTGCTCCTTTGATAGATGAATGCGCTTTGCCTAATCTACAGTCTTAGCTGCAATAGGCCAACAGTAATAAAGAAATCTACACGGAGCAACTGTTTTGCCCCAGTGAGAGGTTACAGCTGAGGCTTCTGAATTTTGATTTTTTTCCCCTAAATTAAATAAGTTGAGACAAAAACACTGCAAGATAATGAGAAAGTCAATGGAGCAGTCAGGCAATGGCCCAGACCAAATTTGGGATAAATATTTATTCATTGTTAGTCTCACAGAAAATGTGTCTGGGGCCCTAAATCCCATAGCCATGTGGTCTAGCCTTTCTGAACAAGCTCCTTCCTCCAGAAGGTCAGTATTTAACCTGATTACAACTTTAGGCTAATTTCTTTTTAATGTACTTATGGAAGAAGCTTTTTGGATAAATTGGACCATTTGTTGGAGACTGATAACAGAAGATGTGTATTGGCAAAGTTAGAAGGAGACAGGACACATTCATTCCAAGACATGTTTGCCACATACTGAGTCTGTGACCTTGAGAAACACAATTTAAGCATCCACGTGATTGCCATTATTTGGTGGTATTTTATGCATTGCCAAAGATCCCAATGAATGAGTTCTACAAAAGTCATTCAAATATTCAGTGTACCCAAAATCATGATGCTAAGAGTGGTGGTGGGAATCAAGTAGAAAAAAGAAAGAAATGAGAAAAATCACTGACAAAATGTATGGCAGAACATGCTTCGTATGTATATGATAGTGACCATTAACAAGCGAGAATTCACACGAAGAGTAATTACAGCCATCTCAACAACGCAAATATGTTTGTGAGTGTACATGTGTGTGGGTTGTATGTTCACATGTGTAAGTGCACACGCATGCACATGTATGTGGAGGTCAGAGGTTGACCACAGGTGTCTTTCTCAGTTACTCTCCACCTTATTTTTTTAAATATTTATTTTATTTTTATTTATTTGACAGAGAAAGAGGGATCGAGAGAGAGAGAGAATGGGTGCACCAGGGCCTCCAGCCACAACTCCAGACATGTGCGCCCCCTTGTGCATCTGGCTAACATGGGTCCTGGGGAATCAAACCTGGGTCCTTTGGCTTTGCAAGCAAATGCCTTAATCACTAAGCCATCCTTGCAGCTCTCTCCACCTTATTTTGTAAGACAGGGTCTCTTCAGAATCTAGAGCTCATCAATTCAGTTTGTCTGGCTATCTCACAAGCCTTAGAAACCCTCTTGTTCCCCAGCTCCTTAGCACCAGAATTACAGGTCCACACCGCCATGTCTGGCATGCACACAGGTACTGGGGATCCAAACTCAGGTCTTTACACTCCAGCCCCGCAAATATTTAAATTGATTGTAACTGGTAAAGCACTGAAATCTGTATTTGGGAGCCCAGTAGAAAATTCCGTGTGTGTGTGTGTGTGTGTGTGTGTGTGTGTGTGTGTGTGTGTGAAAGAGAGAGAGACTGTGTGCCTGGTACATGTGTATATGTATGCATGGGAAGCGAATACGTGTGCACATTCATGTAGAGGCTGGAGGGAAAACTTGGGTATCATTACCCAGGCACAGTCCACCTTTTATTTTATTTCACTTCATTTCATTTCATTTCATTTTTGAGACAGGGTCTTCCCTTGGCCTAGAACTCACCAAGTAGGCTGGACTGGCTAGGCAGTAAACCCTAGGGGTCCTCCTGTGTCTGTCTTCCCAGCTCTGGGATTCCAAGCGTGCAACACCACGCCTGGTTTATTCCCCACGGCTTCTGGGGCTCGCAATCAGTTCCTCATGCTTGCACACTCCAGTATCTGAGCTAGCTCTACAGCCCCAGGAAGCCTCTTAGAAGTCTTTCTAAAATTATTCTCCTATACCATGGCAAATTGTGTCCCATCACTCAAGCTATTAAAGTGCACGTGTGTGTAGCAAAGAGACGCATTCATTGCCTTCAGCGTGGGACCTGGTCATCTCGCCCAAGAGTGGTTGAGACTCAAATGATGTCCAGAGGAGGAAGTTTCATTACAAATAAGCATACTCCTTCTTCCTTGAGTGTCACCTTTCCTAACTACAAATCTGAATAAGAAATGTTCAGAACCACTCCAACATTATCATCTAGCCCATCTTCCCCTGGGGGAGGATAGGAAAAAAGGCAATTTCCCATACTTTCTTTCTCTCTTCATTTTAAAAATAGCCCAACCTAAATTGCTTCAGCTCTTTGGGTGGTAATCATCTCAAAATAATGTTGATAAATGAGAGGAAATTTGAGTTAGAAGAAGCATTTAGATTTTCTTCTGACCATAGCCATTATTTAGTTCTTTACTTTGGCAATTGAGATAGTAATTCAATTTTCCTTGGATTTCCCATGGTAATGGCAATGTGAAGGCAGATTTTTGCATTACCAGGTTTCACTTTCCCAGCCCTGTAGAACTCCTTAAGAAGAATAAAAAAGACACATGTTTGCTTCATGCTACAACTTCATGAGCTTTAGCTGTTTAAGTTTCGATGGTTCAAAGAGAATGTGAATCAAATTATTTTGAAATACAATTCCATATTTTCCATGTTTTACCAGCAAAGTGTTTGTTATAAAATCTGAAGTCACAGTTCAAGTAATCTCTAAGAAAGCAAAGAATTATAAGGTCAAATCACTACTAAACCAAAACTGTTCAATATGGCAACTTCAAGTAAAAGACAGAGACTCTGAACGTGTATTTAGAAGAATCCATTAAGCACAAGGCAGCAGAATTTTGGGGTTGCCAGGAGCCAGGAGAGACAAAAACCATGAAAGCATTTAGTGAACTGTAAAGTGCTGTACAAATCTATGGACTATGTTTTCCTCATCCACAAACAGCTCCTTGCTTTATAATAGTGAATAGAGATGGAGAGCTTAAAAAGATGTTTCCAAAGCTTTATCAGTGCTTTCCAAAAAAACATTAGGGCTACAACACCCATGCCTGGGCAAATTCCAACCAATTTTAATACACAATTACAAGTCAACTGGTCATTTTTCTTTAAAAATTGCATGTATCATTAAACTAGCATGGAGAATGTAAGAAGACAGTTATAACAAGCATTTTCCAATCTACACTTGTAACAAACATTTCCATTTCTACAATCACATGTTTATATGTTTGTTTGTTTGTTGTCCAGCCAAAATGAAACTTAAAACATACTTTTTATTTTCTTAATCTGGCTAATCAAATACTTTCAGGTCCTTGTATATTACTTTCTTTCACAACTCCTAACATTTGCATATTGAAACATACAGGTACAAATCATCCCTTTTCTCCAAAATTCATTAAGAGAAGCTGGTCAGAGACAGTTAAGGCTAAAATAAAAGATGAGTTGGGGAAGACAAACTCAGTGGATATGGTATTCACTGGAACAACAGTTCTCAAATGTATCTGGGTCAGCCATGTCCTCTCCCAAAAGGAAGTGTTTGGTAATCCAAGGAAAGTGGCTGGATAGGGAGCTTCTCTGATTATTGGTGGGGCGTTCAGAGCTCTCTATGGTTGGAAGTACCCAGTGGGGGCATTGAACAGAGCTTGGGAAGCATCCTGGAGGAAAGGGCAAATTTTTGACACTCTTTTTTTTTTTTGTTTGTTTGTTTTTTTAATATTTTTGTTCATTTTTTATTTATTTATTTGAGATTGACAGACAGAAAGAAAGACAGATAGAGGGAGAGAGAGAGAATGGGCGCGCCAGGGCTTCCAGCCACTGCAAACGAACTCCAGACGCGTGCGCCCCCTTGTGCATCTGGCTAACGTGGGTCCTGGGGAACGGAGCCTCGAACCGGGGTCCTTAGGCTTCACAGGCAAGCGCTTAACCGCTAAGCCATCTCTCCAGCCCGACACTCTGTTTTTGACCTAGTCTCTGTAAATGGCATACAAAAGTAAGGGATTTCTTTCAGTATGCAGGCATACTAGTGTGTAATATGTAAGTTCAGTTATGCAGCAATAAAAGTTGGCAGAAAATAATATTAAAAGGGACAGATGTCATTGAGGAGCTATTCTGCATGATCTAGTCTTATGATTTTGGATGTTCAGTGATTCAAATATGGCATTATATTATTTTTAACAGAGATATAAAAAAAATCATTTTGTGATATTTCTTCCCAATCTACAATATGATTCAGGTCTACAGCTATTGAATGACTATTTTATTCCAATATGCAAGAAAGAGATTGATCAGGGAGATAAAATCTTAATATTCAAAGACCAGAAAGGTTAATGAAAATTATAATTGTTCTTCTCTTGTTCCTTTTCTAACAATTGATATTTAGTATTTCATCAGTGTCTGTATTGAAATCAAAACCCCACAAATTATTATTATTATTATTATTATTATTATTATTATTATTTACTATCTGGTAGGAGAACATGAAAGAACTTGTATTTCTATAAGCGATATTGCTTTTGGCCTCTGATCATTAATATTTAAGGTGTCAGATAGGCACACCATTGGTGGAAATGAATGAATTCAATGAAGATTTTAAGGCATCTGAAGGAAGATGAGGAGGAGGCAGTGGAAGACATAGTAGTGGTTTCTAGGCCCTAGGATAGAGGAAGAGCAGCCAATTTATGGCAGGGACAGGAGCAGTGGGATCAGGAGAAGAGCTCTTAGACCAAGCCTGGGCGACAGTTTTGGCTCGAACCTGTGGGTGAGACTGGAGGGGACCTAGGATGAAGCTAAAGATGCAAGCAGGGGCCAGGTTATTCAAGCCTCTGTTCAAAGGTAAAAATAAGCAGATATAATACCTAACTATGGTGTTTCTCAGATAAATTTACTATAGAGGATACAAATGGAAAAGGTAATTGAGCAGCGAAAGTTCAAGCAAGAAACTTGCACTAACATAGGAAAATTCTGGGGACATTCGGCTTAGTCAAAGACAGACAGACAGACAGACAGAGAGTCAAGAGATGTATAGGAAGGAGTGTCCACGGATCTGGACCTTTGGTTGCAGATGGACATGGTACAAAAGGAGTTGTGGATGGCCCTGAGCCACTGGGATAATGCTGAGAGGTTTGTAGAGTCAGAGAACATCAAAGAACCGATGTGACTAAAGGTTTCAATAACAGACAACACACAGCATTTGCTATGGGAAGACGCGTATATTTACTAATTCACCTATAATCAACTCTATGAGGTAACTATTACTTTATCCTCTTTTGTAGATGAGAGACTGAGAAACGGACATGTTAAAAGACTTACCAAGTCTCAAAATCATTAGGTGACCAGATACAGATGTAAATCATTTGGGTGTGAGGTGAAGTAGAAAACAATGTAGTTTCTATCATACTCAATTTGAAGGGCCTGTAAGATATCCCAGGAGCATTTGAACATGTAAACCTAAAGTTCTGGAGCAAAAATAAAGCCATGGTAATGGACAATACAGCTCCATGCAAAAAAAAAAAAAAGAGGAAAAATGTTTATTTCAATTTAGTAAAAAAAATTAACAGTAAACTTGACATAAAGGTTAATGAATGTAGCATAGGAAGGAGGTTAATCAAATAAACAATGAGCCCACACATCAGCAGAAAATAAAAGCAAGTAAAGAAAGAATCTTAAAATAAGAGGTAATCAGTCTCGTGTTAGAATGTCTTGGTCCACGTCCCCATACGTCTATGAGAGCAAAGCTAGAACCCCTGCTTTCTGGAATGTCCAAAGAAGGCCAAAGGAGCTAGGAACGTTCTTAGCAAGATGGTATGGTAACACTCTATTGGTCCCTAGTTAGTTAGGTTAGCGTTATCTGTAAATAGTAGCTCAGTTTCATGATGTATATGTTCATTTACTCACAACTAATGTGTTCAGTCACTTCCAATGAATTGTATTCCTGTCTTCCTAAAGCTTTGACTAGAGAGCTTTTAGTACCTTGCAGGGCCGGCTACAGACAACCTTCTTTTCCTCAGAATGGAGAATCCACACTAATAGTCTAGCCCTGATTCTTTTTGCTTGTTCATTTATTTATTTATTTATTTGACAGAGAAAGAGAGAGGGAGAGAGAGAGAATGGGTGCGCCAGGGCCTCCAGCCACTGCAGACAAACTCTAGATGTGTGTGCCCCCTGTGCATGTGGCTAACGTGGGTCCTGGGGAATTGAACCTGGATCCTTTGCATTTGCAGGCAAATGCCTTAACCACTAAGCCATCCCTCCAGCCCCTAGCCCTGCTTCTTGCTTCCACAATGGCACAGAGCTGTGCACTGTTTTCAAAAATTGCCAAGAGTGGTTACTGCAGCTTCTGCTCATTGGAATGCTGGACACTTCAATCTCGATCTGCGCAGATTCAACCCCTGTCAGCACAGACTAAAAAAAAAAGATAAAATGAACCCAAGCAGAGTCAGACTAATCAGCTATATCTGCCTTTTTTTTGTTGTTGTTTTTGTTTTTCTCACAGATTTTGTACCTGCTGGAAGTTGATTTGGGTTATCTCCCTTCAGAAAATGCCATAAGCCAAGGTTAGTATGAGAAATCAAAAATGTATTATATATTATTTTAAAAAGGAGAAGAAATCTGGCTAGGTTATCTCTTCTACTCTGGCTGGACGTTGTCTCCTTGGTCCTCCAGATATCAAAGAATTAATCTCGGACATATTTGAGTACAGGCAGCGTGTGGCTGACATATTGACACAGGTGATCATTTCTAATGCCAACCACTGGCCAGGGGGAGGAAGACAAATGGCATCCAGCGAGTTCCTCTTGTGCCTGCTTTCCCTAGAGATCTCAAGGGATCTTCTAATTGGTCAACAGGTGCCAACTTGCTGTCCGCTAGGGAGGCTGTGAGGAACAGAAAGACACCCTTCCCTACTTTGGACTCCCTCCACCCCAAGCTTCTCCCAGCTGCTCAGCGTGACATAGGGAATTAGTCAAACCCAAGTGTCTGCTACATGAGCCGTTCCCATTCTGCAGCACCACCCTCCTTTCTGGAATACAAAGATGCAAAAGGTCTATGTCTGTAAATAAGGGTTCAGGATAAAAGACAGAAAGAAGAATGATATGTTCAGAGTAGTTCTGAACTATGCTTCGGGATCTCATTGCACAAAAGCAGAATTGTTTAAAGGGGTCTCTTTTCAGTTGCTGTGGCCCAAGGAGCAACAGGAAAGAGTTTTCCAAGATGGCCATGGGAACTATGAGGTAAAACTAAATACGCCATCCTCTCGTGGGCTGCGAAACGAGCCTGGAGTGCTGGGAAGAGAGATATGTGGCCTATTGCTCAAATTCTCCCTACTTCATTCGCCTACAGCACTACACAATGCTAAACTGTGGCAAATTTCTTACGCTCTTTCTTTCTTTCTTTCTTTCTTTTATTTCCTTTAGTTGAAAAAGGTGGCTACACAAGGAGAGCATCAGCAATGAGCTGACATAGTTTGGTACCGGGTCAATCCATTCTTTGATAAAAATTACTATAATATGACACAATCACCATCCGAGTGAATGAAAACTAGATGATGGGTGGGTTATAATTTGCTGAATCGCTGCTTCAGAAAATCAAGGTTTCTCTTCATGAGGACAAAACCACTAGTGATCTTCCAATGCGATGAGACCGGAGGAGGCTTGCCCTGTGAAAAGCAGGTTGTGATGAACCACCGAGGGTACGAGGGTACGCTTCATCCCAGCCTCGCCTGCGGAGTCCCATTCCTCATCTGAACACTGGCCCCTCCCCCCCACTCGTTTCGGCCTCCTGACCAGTCACTCAGCACGGCTTCATGCAGGGCTAAATGTTAACGCATGGATCAATTTAACGCAGCAAAAAAAACTGCCCCCATGACTCCTTTGTGCGTTCTTTCATGTATTATATTATATGGACGTTAATTATTTACCAACTTGTCAGCCACAGTTTTTTATGATATCTTACTTTTTATGAGAGAGTGAGAGAGACTTGGTATGCCAGGGCCTCCGGCCATTGCAATTGAACACCAAACATGTGCGCCACCTTGTGTGTCTGCCTTACGTGGGACCTGGAGAGTCGAACGCGGGTCCTTGGGCTTCACAGGCAAGCATCTTAACTTTTAAGCCACTCTCAAACCCTCAACCATAATTTTTAAGTTTGTTAAAAGTTCTTAAAATAAAGCACAGTCGAGAGAGAGAGAGAGAGAGAGGTGGGGGGGGGTATTCAGTTTCAAAGCTAGTAGCAATACTCAATCATTTCCAATAGCTGTCTTCTTTGGGAGGGAAACGTTTACCACAAGCGTTAGCTTTGAACACTGCAGATGAGAACAAATATCTTCTAAGCTATAAGCTGAGGGAAGCTTTTTGGACACAAACTGTGATGAGGCAGAACAGGCTGGAGCAACACTAGACCCTCAGGTATAAACAAACTTCCTCAGCCCAGAAACTATCTCACATGACCAACAGTGGTGTCGTGTAAGCATGGTCTCCTTTCAAAGTCTAGACAAGGGCAAGAGTGTGGGCAGCAAGGTGTCAGTGTGACATCAGCTTTCCCCCAGAAAGAAGGATGTCTTCCTCCAAGACGCCAAATTCAAACTATCGCAGAAAACCCTCCCCACATTCACCTTCTTGCAATTGATACTACATGCTTATGTTGAGTGATACCCCATCAAGGGCCTTTCCTTTGGAGTGGCTGCTGCTTTCCTGATAGAACAGAACAATAAATAAATAAATAACTCACTCAGAGAAATTCTCATAGATTCTTGCCATCCCCACAGTCTTACCAGACAGTCCCTGGTTCCCCTTCACTCGTTCTGGATTCAGGATAAGTAGCAAGTGATGGTTTGGCTGCAGAGCACACAGCAAAGATCTCTTGACCATAGTTGAAGGGTCAGCTGATATGTCTTCAAGATCCTCTCTACCTGTACCACGTAGCCCCCTTCACTTATAACACTAATATACCTTCAGTAATCTATCTTATAAGGGTGGGCTTAAAAAATGGCAACAGAATGTCTTGAAAGTTGTTTTCATATAAATCCTGTTCAATGAAACAGTTAAGGACTCATGCCTGGATTGTCCTTTAATAAAGTTTCTTTGTTTCTTCGTATTTATGGAGACCAGTTATAGAAAGGGCTGACAGCTCAGAAGTTTTAACAAACTACCACTCAAGTCCTAAAGAAAAGTCTCAGAGTGAATTATGAATTGACTGACCTATGTTAGAACAGCCTTCAATTTAAAAAAAAAAAAAAAAAAAAAGATGTAAAGGCAGGAGAACTTGAGAATAAATCAGCCATCCCCTGAGGACTTAGGACAGAGATGAAAACTGGCTGCCTCCTTTGAGTTCTCAGTGACAGTCCAGACGAGGCAGCGGAAAAGAACAAAGGCTATACAAGGTAATGAAAATGTCTCTTCAGAATTTTAGACTGTCACACCACAAAGCAAAATCGAGATTTGAGAGTGATCTGGTGTCATTTTTGTCATCCCCAAGGTTCTGAGTTGCTAGGAAAGCCCTACTGAGTAAGTTTGGTTTTTTTTTTTTTTTTTTTTTAAACAGTGGTACAAATCAGAGTCACATTTGGATCTTTTTTTTAAAAAAAGATGTCTCTAGCCCTAGATGATGATGAGTCAGTGGGTCTGATGGGGAACCTGGGCGATCTCCCAGGGTTCCTTAGAGCACAAGGAGCACTCACCTGTTGACTGAGAACCACTGGTATGGGGTGAATTAACTTCCCAGAGAACAAAGCCTCCTCAATGGTAGTGTGCTTTGTTACTCATCCAGCAATCACACGAGCTTGTTACACTGCCTGCTCTGACTCAGAGGGAGCTGAGTGTCCTCACCTCTGGCAAGTTCCCGTCAAGCCTATGCTGTTGGGGAAGGACCACGCTCAACGCAAAGCCAGTAAGTTTTACACCCCAACCGCAAACGGCTGCTCTCAGGGCCATGAGCAGGAAGCGGGAGCAGCGCAGTAGGTCTGCTGTGTGTGTAGCCAGCACAATGTCACCTGGGGTGCTTACTTGCGTTTCAGATCTCTGCGTAAGAGCACATCACTGACTCTGCGTCTCTCCCACCGAGAGTCTTCTCTACTTTTGGCTTCCTTCACCACCACGTCTTCTCTCCCCGGCCTTCTTCTCCCACAGGCACTTGCGATTACATGAACCCCATACTTTTGCACCCAGGACTGCCCCCTAACTCAATATCCTTAACTTTATTAACACCTGTGAAGTGTGTTTCACCAGGTAAGGTAATAATAAATCCCAGGTCCTGGGGATTGGGACGTGGAAATCTTTATGAGTGTTGGGGAGACATTATGCAGTCAACTGTAGTTACTGACCTGGAGTCAGCAGACAAAGAAGAATGCCCACTTTGACAGCATGGCACGATAGAAAATGTATGTTGTACCATCCCAATATCACCAAAGCAGATTTGATTTTTTTCCGGGGGTGCTTTTTCTATGCTTTCTACATCATCTAATAGTCATACTTTGAAAAAAGAAAAATTTACAATAATTTTTAAGACGCACATTCCCTACACTTTTTTTTTTCTTTTTTCTTTGTTTTTTCTTCTTTTGGTTTTTTTTGAGGTAGGGTCTCACTCTAGCCCAGGCTGACCTGACCTTCACTTTGTATTCTTAGGGTGGCCTCACACTCACAGCGATCCTCCTACCTCTGCCTCCCAAGTGCTGGGATTAAAGGCGTGCACCACCACGCCTGGCTCATTTTTTTTTTTTTCTTAAAAAACAAAGATAATTTGGGCTGATGGCTTAGTGGTTAAGCACTTGCCTGTGAAGCCTAAGGACCATGGGTCGAGGCTCAATTCCCCAGGACCCACGTTAGCCAGATGCACAAGGGGGCGCACGCGTCTGGCGTCTGGAGTTTGTTTGCAGCAGCTGGAGGCCCTGGCGCTCTCTCTCTCTCTCTTTCTCTCTCTGTCACTCTCAAATAAATAAATAAAAATGAGCAAAATAATATTTTTTAATAAATAAAATAAAGATAATTTCCAGATGCAAAGGGAGGTACAAACAGCATAGTCCCAACTCAAACAAAAACAGTTTCTCTGGGAAATGTCTCACGAAGCGCTGCTGGTAAAACAAGACAATTTTTAAAGTTCTTTACTATTCCGATGCAGCATGAAAAAAAAAAAAATAATCTTGAAGATTCTTAAAGACTTCTTGGTTAAACTTAGTACATTAAAAGTTGATTTTATATTTGTTTAATATTTATATTTATTTAATATTTAGAGAAGAGAGACCCAAGTGTCTCTATAGGATGGAGTGGTCTCTGAGGTTCATATCAGAAGCGTGACCATTACCCTGTCTTAGACCCTCACTAATGCAAGACAGGGATAACCTTCATGACTGTTGTTCAAGGGCTCACGTCTGAGCCACAGTATAAATCCCCAGACAATGAAGCTGCTGGGCCCAACCTCCCTCTCAGAGGGAGCCCAAGTCTCTGCCTGACTCCAAACTGTTACACAAGGACCACCCACAGCTTCCTTCCTTCTCTCGCCAGAGAACCCCCCCCCCAACCCCACACACACACACCAGGGGCTCCTTCAAAGACTTAGTCCTATAAACCCTCAGCAAGGTCAGGGATTTAAATTTACTCATGTTTGACTACGAGAGGTAATCCAGGCTTCAACACCAGCAAGAAGTGATGGAACCCCAGAGCAGCCTCCACAGAGGGAAATCCCACCTTTACTTTGGTTTTAACATTTATCTTCTCTTGTCTACGTGTCCTTGGAGAAGGATTCAAAGTCCTTAAAAAATACAAAATGTTGCCCTGGGACTTTCTGTTTCTAGCTGCTAATGCAATTGATGGGGAAAGAGTGTATCTAAAGAATTGCTAAGAGCCTGACATTCAAATAGACAAAATTCACTGAATGTAGTAAGTTGATACATTCTCTCTAGCTGTTGGAGTCGCTTTGTATCCATTCAAGGTTATCATAACTGGCCTGAGTTGCATGGGATTATAATGGCAGGATTTGTTATAATTGTCACCATGATTATTGATTTAACCTATCAATATTTAAATCTACAATTATTTTCTAGTATTATTGTGATAAACAGCCAAGACTTACAGGCGCCACCTGGAGATGAGACCTCCCACACTTCTCACTACAGACGTTGGAGTGGACACATGATTGTGTCAGGAAGTGCCCAGTAGACCGGGGAGCACCAGCGTCCAGCTGTCTGCCCAGCACTGCCTACGTCATCTCCCCAAGTCTTGAGGATCACAGGTGTATCCTCAGAGAAAACTCCCTCCAGATGAGAACCACTGTCCTAAGCTGAAGGCTACTGGTTCAACCTCTTCTGCTCTGATTCTTCGGGGATCACCACATACGGGATAAGAGAACTGCTTTGGTGTCAAATGGCATGTGAGTTATGTGAGCTGGGATAAGTGGCTTAATTTCTAAGTATCAGTTGTGACATTAAGATGATGAAATGGCATATAGGACCTTGGTGGAAATTATGAAAACTAATACTAGTGAACATTTACTCTATTTTGCAATAAATATTCATTAAATGGTAGTTTCTATTGCTATTATTTACCTGTGTTTTATATCCATGAAGAAAACAAATTGAACCACAACCCTCAAACTATAAATCAAGCCAGAGATTTACCAGGTGACCTAAGATCCAGGCCTGATTTGCCTTGATAGATGGTAGGTTTTTGGTCATTTCATTACTTGATCACATTAAACTAGAGAGATTGATTCTTGTTTAGCTCCAAGTTCATACATTGGCAAGAGAAGCAATGGACTGTTATACTCCGCTCACAGCATCTCCAAATTCATATTCACATCCACACAAACTCACAAATGCAACATGCCTCTTATTTCTTCCTCTGACAGTGGATTATTAACACTAATTGACTCATTCATTAAGCCTAAAATTATTGAAAGCTTGCTAGAAGGATGGTAGCCCCAATCATGTCCAGTTTTTTTTTTTTTTTTTTTTTGGTGAAAATGAGATTTCAGGGTCAACAAAATAATTAAAATTCACCTCTACATAGTGTATTTCCTGAACTGCATATGATAATTACTGTCATTGACCATATGCGTATTAGCTTCCATGTCCCCCAAAGACTTTTCTGTGCTTATGTTCGCATGCAGAATAATTAAATAGTTTCAACACATAGTTGTTTGATGAAAGGAAAGGTCGTTCCTTGAAATCACAATCCTGTATGAAAGTTCATTGAGACAGAAGGGATAACTTTGAGCAAGAGAGAGAGAGAGAGAGAGAGAGAGAGAGAGAGACCTCCTGCACAGCATGGTGACTATCATTGATAACAATGATTTGTATACATCAAGGTTTGCGGGGGAGAATAGATTTTAAGTGTTCCTGCCACAAAAAATGAAGTCATACATGTAGTGATTATCTTGATTGAGCCATTCCACAAATACATGTACTTTAAAGCATCATGCTGTAAGCTCTAAACATATGCAAATTTAACTTGTTGATTAAAGTGTTGTTTTTAACTATCATAATCTTAAGTGGAAATAATCTAAATTGAATATTTTATCCAAATTTTAGTCAATAAGTCTTCAATTTTTTTTTCTAGTGTTGGAAATACTTGCAAAATATCTTGTTTGGACCAGAAGTGGTTTTGCTCCCTCTACTCTCACCAATCTGAAATAAATGTCTAGTCCTAAAAACTGGTGACTTCCTTCCAGTTACACATTTCTGAATATTTCCTTTATTCACCTCCTTCAACCTGCTGTCAGGTTTGTGAGGCACAGAGACCCAGTTTCATTTTCCCTTAAATTTTTATAAGGTAACAAATGTGGAAATGCTTCATAGCTTTAAGGAATAGAATATAAGCCTTGGGAGGCTATTCGTCATGAATTTCTCATAATTCTTCATGTCTAGGCATTGCAAAAATATTCTAAGACAGTAACGATAAAGAATCTCTCCCTTTCTGGAACATTTCAGAATACGAAATACCTCTCCTTCCCTGCAGATTGTTTTGTACTACAGGGCAGCTCAGTCAAATGCATCAATTCTCTATTCTCTCTCGTGCTTGCCCCAGCACTCCAGAGGGGAGGGAGAACGGGTTTCTTGGATGTCCCCTTGCATGACGAAGGATTCCACAATCCACCTGGCTTGCCTCTGCCTCACTCCACAGAATGTGAGAGGGAAGGGGAGGCAAACTTTTCAGAATAGAGGTGAACTAAAGACATTTCAGACAAATAAAAGAACTTATCATTGGCAATCCATCATTTTCTGAACTTCTATGTAAAATGACTAGATGAGGGTCACAAAAGCAAAAAAAAAAAAATTAAGTACTGCACAATAATACTAGAAAATAATTGTAGATTTAAATATTGATAGGTTAAATCAATAATCATGGTGACAATTATAACAAATCCTGCCATTATAATCCCATGAGAAATAACACAATGAAAATTAAAATACCAAATAATAATGATAAATAAAGTATTAATGGTAAAGATCAAAAGTTAACATTTTTAGTGTTCTTGTATTATTCTGGAAATATAAAAATATTGGCTAACTATCCTTTTATTAATTTAAATGCTAAAAATAGCTAAGGCAATCACTAAAATGATAGCATATACATATATAATTTCCAATAATGGGAAAAATACAAAAAGCACCAATGAACCAAATATGATAGTAAAGTAAAAATGAAAAATCAGCTATATATTAAAAATGAGCTAAATTGACTCAAAGAGAATTTTTTTAACCAAAATCTCATCTTTAAGTTAAAATTTAAAAGGACTTTCAGGGCTAGAGAGATGGCTTAGCAGTTAAGACATTTGCCTACAAAGCCAAAGGACCCAGGTTTGATTCCACATAAGCCAGACACACAAGGGGGCGCACGCATCTGGAGTTTGTTTCCAGTGGCTGGAGGCCCTGGTGTGCCCATTCTCTCTCTCTCCTTCTTTCTCTCAAATAAATAAAATATATTTTAAAAGGACTTTCAGAGAAGAGATTTTTTTTCAGGAAAGAATAAAAAGAAAAATGTGTTCAAAAGATGAACTATGCGATAGAAGTACGCAATCATGAGTAAGTGCATTTACACACAAAATATGTTAAATTTCCATGACATTGTGACAAAACTTTCCCTATAATTTCTGAATGTTTCTCAGGATTTAATTGTCTGAATTAACATATGTGATTATTACACTGTTCTTTGCTTCACCTTAAATGTACAAAATTCAGTATTTGTTTAAGGGTTTGATGTCTAGAAGAGAAAAGCAAAAGGAAAAACACAGAAATGGCCCATAAAAAACGACCATAATTTTGACAATGTAATTCTCAGGGGACAGTGTTGTCAAATGTATCCTGGGACCTTTCTTCTGTTTTATTTTAAACAGTTCTTATGGATATGGATGAGTAATCAGTGTGAAGACCATTTCTCAGTCCCCGACCCCTGCTCTGGTGCTTTAGAACACACTCCAGGGACAGAAACAAAAATTTCTCTTTCACTGATTTCAGAGAGTAACCCTCTCTTCCACTGCGGATGCAAAAGAGGCTGTATATTTCAAAACACAGTTATTTCTCATCACTGAAGTAGACCTAAAACAAACCCAATATGGCTCAGGGAAATTCATGGAAGAGGGGGCAAAAAGATTGTTAGAGCCACCTGTTGGGCCATAACACACAGAGACATTGCCTCTTACTTGTAACTGATGGCTATCCCCACGATGCCCAACCCACAGTTCCCAACGAGGAGGGTCCCTGCCGAGAGGGGGGGACAGGGAGGACGCTAATGGTGGTACCAACATGGCTGTATACACACTGTGTACATAACTAATTAAAGATAGAAAGCTAGTATTTTTCTGTTTTATTTTTATTATTTATTTGAGAGCAACAGATAGAGAGAGAGAAAGAGAGAGAGAGAGAGAGAGAGAGAATAGGTGTGCCAGGGTGTCCAGCTACTGAAAACAAACTCCAGATGCAGGCTCCATCTTGTGCATCTGGGTTATGTGGGTCCTGGGGAATTGAACTTCGGTCCTTTGACTTTGCAGGTAAATGCCTTAACCGCTAAGCCATCTCTCCAGCCATGTGCTGCTTGAGATTTGCTGCTGCTGCTGCATGTGCCTCATCTCTGAGGCATGTGAGAAGTCTATGTAACGTGTATTCTTCGCTGAACCTGGTGCCCCCCTACCTCCAAAGCCCTGGTAAGGAGAGAGCAGTTGGGGGTCAGGGTGTGAGAGCCCAGAGCTGCTCACTGCAACACAGCTGGTGCGCTGATGCCTCTGAGCCCCATACAACCATTTCTATCCTCACCCTCAGCTGGAGCTTGTTAGAAATACTGCCTCAGGCTTCAGCCTTCTCAATTTTATTTGTATTTCTTTTTTCTCAAGAGTCTCAGATGACTTATGCTATACTTTGGATCCAGAATGTCTCCCAAAGGCCCCCATAGTAAAAGCTTACTTCCACGATGGTCTCAGAGATGGTAGAACCTTTAAGAGGTGAGGCCAAATTTACTGCTATGATAAGCCCCCATCTCTCAATTTCACTAGACTCAGGGCAATGGCCCCATGACCAGGTTCAAAGTCATTGCACGATGTATGAAGTTTCGGTTTGAGAGTATTGATTTTATCATGAAATTAATGCCTGTGGTCATAAAGGCCTCAGCACTTTTTCCTCATCTGTATCTATGGCCAGCTCATCTTGCCTTGGCAAAGCATTTTTCCGATTGCCAAGACCACAGGTAAGCTACCGTGCCCACCCAGAATTTATGTGGGTGTGGATGGTCCGACCTCAGCTCCTCACATTTGCATGGCAAGTGTTTTATAACATGGCACCATCTCCCCCGACTTTCCTTTCCTTCTGTTAGTGTCTTGAATCATGACTTCTGCATCGCCACTTGGGAACCTAGTTGGTTAGACACTGTTACTGAGGAGTCTTCCAGTCACTGGGGATGTGTTCTTAAAGCAGACTGACATCCCATCCCTTCCTCTCTCTGTCTCTGTTGCTTTCCAGACATAAAGTGAGGGACTTTCCTGTGCTCCATGTTGCCTGGATGACCTGCTACCACAACACAGACCTGAAATCAAGGAGGTGCACTGCTCCAGGACCATAGCCCACTGAACAATAAGCTTGTTATCTCGGACATCTGTCATGCAGAGGGTACATCAGCTAGCCAAATCCAGCCGTCACAGTACTGAAAAGTGTTATTCTAGCTGCTGAGGGGAGAGTTCTTCAACACTGTGAACAAGCAGTGGATCCTGAAAACTACAACATCAATCAGCCAGACAAATTGTGCCCACTGGTGCAGCAGGAGAACATGTTTTGGGTGTGAATAACTGCTCTTCGTTTGGACATGAAACCTGCTCAGTAGGAGAAAATTCATGACGAGTATTGAGAACTGTGTCAGAAGCCCATGGCTTGGAAGAACATAGACCCTACAAGGAAGTTCTCATTGCTCTAAACGGAGGTGTTACGCCCATCACAAACCTTCTAGCTGTATAAGTTTATCCCCTTTGACCAATTCTGCTCTCACTTTTGGTTGGACAACCTGTTCTTTATTAGATGTCAGCAAATACCAGGAGGCTCAATAGTCATTTAATGACAAGAAGAAAAAGCCCAGTGCCAAGCACTGGTTGAGTCATCTTCATCACACCCACCAAGGCCCTGGGACACTGCAGGGGAAGTATCAGATTGAATACAAGTGCTGCTCTCACTGGTATTCGGAGAATCTACTCTACAGAGATGGCGGTAGACACTGAGGAGACTCAAAACTCATCAAAGCAGAAAACACAGGGCTGTCTAGATTTCAGCACTAAAGGAGACTTCTAACATGCTTTCCAAGGCTCAGAGAACATTGTGGAATAGGAAACAGAGAGAATGTACAAGCCACGGGGTGGGAAGGCATACTGTGAGGCTCTGTCCTTCTGTCAAGAACTGACTGCTACATTCATGACCCCACCGTATTACTGATAGCCACACAAGATGTGCCCTGCTCTGAACCCATAAACATTTTGTCATAAATGACAGAGGAGAACAAAAGGAATGAGACAAGCCAGGCAAGGTGGCACACACCTTTAATCCCAGTTCTCAGGAGGTAGAAGTAGGAGGATCATCATGAGTTTGAGGCCACCCTGAAACTACATAGTGAATTCCAGGTCAGCCTGGAGTACAGTGTAACTCTACCTAAAAAAAAAAAAAAAAAAAACAAGAAAGAAAAATGAGACAACCAAACAGAGGAAGAATTACCTTGATATAGGAGGGTCTTCAGTGGAATGGGGGCTGGTAAGAGGGGACAAAAGAGCATATCATATCATGATGGGAACACAACCAAATTTCAGTATGTTCCTGTACTAAAGTTTCCATTATTTTTTTTAAAATGACATCTCAACTGTTTGAAGACACATTGTAAAGTGTAATCTTTTAGGAAAAATATGGGTTAAAAAAAAAAAAAAGAAGATACGGAGGAAGGGTCAGAGGTAGGAAGGAAAGGCAAGAAGAAAAAACAGGGAGAAGAAAAGGCAGAAGATCAAGGATGGACTGACTAATAGAAATACTGGGTAACCCATTGCTCCTAGGGTACCTTTGACACTGCAGAACTCTCTGGAAATGGGCCAATAGACTTAGACTCACTGGAAGCCATGCCAACTCTATTGGGCATATTGTGTGTGTGTATCTGTGTGTGTGTTTTCTCTTATAACTTTTTGCAAGTATTTAAAATTCCCCAATTAGCAATTCAAGCATCCTTTTTTAAAAAATATTAATAGGTATTGGACTGCAATGGGCCATCCATTGTTCAAGGACATGAAATGGTTTAATTACGTTAAATTCCCAATGGCTGACAGAGATCAACCACATTATGAAAAGGAGACTATATTTTGGGGACCGGTGAGGGGGTGTTCAGTAAATCCTGTGAGAGGAGCAACCCTTTGTCCTGACCCTAGGCTAAAACACTACGTCCTGTGCTGTATGATAACCAGAGGTCATTAGCGAGTGGGGCTGGGGGGGGGGTATTAGAGACAAACACAGAAAGAAAAATACATGGGGAATTATTGCTTAACTATTTCAGAGAGTTAATCGCCCAACTACCAGGATCTCGTAAGGAAAAAGAATGTCCTTCCTCCTTCAGCACCATACTATTGTTTGCCATTGGCAAAGACCAAAGAGTATACTGTACTCAGCATTTTAATAGTGTCATCTGGGCACTCTATGGATTTTGGAGCTAATGTAGGGGTGAGCTAGAATGCATTATATTATTCATGGAAAACGCCAGTTTCGGGAGTACCTTATTCTTGTGTTCATGTTATTTTTTGTTGAAAAGCTTTTTTTTGTTGTTGTTACGATTTATCACCAGTAGGAGAACAAAGTATATACCAGAAAAAGGGGGAAACACATCCAGATAATAAGAAATCAGTGTGCTCAGCCTCCAGAGCTCATACCATAGCCTCATGCCCAAACACAGACGTGAAGAGCGACCATTCTGGACCAAGGGGAAGCGCAGAGTCTCACAATAACACTAGATTTTGGATTTCCTTGGTAAGAAGCACGAACAGGCCCTCTTACCTAAGCCGTGTGATGACTGCATGCACATTGCAAGTGGGCCAGAGGCATGTGTGGGCTGGGGCTCGTAGTGGGCAGAGCTCATGTGTCAGTGAGTGACTGGCAGCCTAGGGAGATGGCTCAGTGGTTGAAGGCACTTTCATGCAAAAGCCTACCAGCCTTGGTTCAGCCTGGGTTCAAATTCCCAGTACCTGCATAAAGCCAGATGTAGAAAGTGGCACATGCATCTGGAGTGCATTTGCAGTGGCTAGAGGCCCTGACATCCTGGCATTCTCTCTCTCCCTCTCTCTCTCTCAACAAACAAAAATGTATTTTCTAAAACAAACAAACAAAGAAACAGATAAGTCACTAGCACTAGAATTTGGAGCAAACTTTATGCTTTCAAAGAACAATCATGTGCCTGAGTCCCGTATAGCACACCCACCCTAAGAGGAGAGAAGATTGGGTATTATTGTGCTGCTTCTACTGATAAGGAAATTGAAGCTCAGATTATTTCAAGTGACTTTTAAAATGTAGCATTGCCAGAGAGTAAAAGTTTTGGAGGACCTATTTCGATCTCAGATTCTTAACTATAGCTGGGTTTTATAATATTCAGTGTAACCTTCATACAAAGAAATGCTAGGCTGGAGAAATGCTCAATGGATGAAAGCATTGTTGTGCAAGTGTGAACGCCCAAGGTTGGACTCCCCAAAACCCACATAGAGCCAGATGCTGTAGTGTGAACATTTGTAATCCCAGCATGCTTATACTGAGAAAAGAAGTGGAGACAAGAGAATGGACTTGAGCTTGTGGGCCAGCTAGTTTGGGCCTGCCTCAGCCAGAGTAGAAGGCAAAGACCAACATTTTCACACACACACACACACACACACACACACACACAGAGAGAGAGAGAGAGAGAGAGAGAGAGAGAGAGAGAGAGAGAGATGTTCCAAGGACTTGGGAAGAATGGTAGTGGTGACTACCCGACTTTTAAATATTCAGAATCCCTCCTGTGTCCAGTAAATATGAGGACCACCTGGGTGAGTAAGTGTCCGTGGCCACATGAGCTTCAAGACAAGAGCAAGGATGGGGAAAGCAGTAGCAGGGACTATGTGCGTCTTCTGGGCTGAGGAGAAAAGACAGCAAAGGAATCTTGAATGCTGCTGGGAACCGGAATCCCAGCTGCCAAGAAATGGTCATTGGAAAGTGCAACCCAGGGCTAGAGAGATGGCTCAGCGTAAAGGAGCTTACTTACAAAGCCTGATGGCCTGGGTTCACCCATGACATGCCAGATGAACAAAGTGGCACATGTGTCTGGAGTTTGTGGTGTGTGGAAACATGAGGCCCTGGCACATCCATTCTCTCTCTCTCTCTCTCTCTCTCTCTCTCTCTCTCTCTCTCTCTCTCTCTCTCCCCTCTCTCTCTTTCTCTCTCTCTCTCTCCCCTCTCACATAAATAAAATACTTTTTAAAAGAACATAAAGCTGTAATTCAACCAGGAAACAGCTTCAGGAGCTTGTGGCCTTTTGTTTGTTGCATATAACCATGGGCAGGAGATGGGAGGATGAGAAGTTTTAAGATTAGACACAGCAATGTAAATTGACCAAGTGAATGAAGAGGAGCTCCTGTGTTAAAAGTGTCAGTTCCAAGGAGAATACCTATAGAATGAGTGGTACAATAGACCAGAGGAAATAGAAAATCCACATGAAAGCAGGAAAGGGTGCAAAGTCAGACCATTTGCTACTATTATTGTAATTACTGTTGAGTCATGCAAACAGCAGAAGAGGGAGAGCTACAGTGCTGAATAAAGAAAGCCATCCTGGACTGCCCTTCCCTTCTAAAATGCAGAGAAACTTTATAACCACGAGAGGAAAAGAAACTTGACTAAATCCCATAAAAATATAAAATAACAAAGTTATGCTTGAAAAATATAGAACCAAATACAATAAATGCTGTCTGGAAATATATGTTCACAGAATTCTATCCAGATAGTATTCCCCCCACTCAAAAATAGAAGAAAAAAAAATTTTTTAAAAAATGAGAAGTACAAAATCGAATCATAAACCCACAGAAATAAGGTGATTGAAAAATAAAAGCTATGAAATGATGGAGAGCCTGGCTGAGGAAAGAGCATAAATAAAAGTAATTTTAGAAATTTGCTGAACTTGGAAGCCCTCAGAAGCAAATGAGTGAAATAAATAACACCTTAAGAAAAATACAAAGTAGAGAGAAAAAA
Source organism: Jaculus jaculus (assembly GCF_020740685.1). Taxonomy (NCBI): domain Eukaryota; kingdom Metazoa; phylum Chordata; class Mammalia; order Rodentia; family Dipodidae; genus Jaculus; species Jaculus jaculus. Next base: position 57,228,717 of record NC_059119.1, read on the forward strand.
GAGAAGTTTTAAAAATCATCAGAATTATTACTAAAGATTTGATCTTCTCTTGAGGATGAGATAGTTTTGGGAGACATATAGAGAAGATGGGCCTTGCTGTTACCGGGGTCCCAAGAGAAAGCCAGGAGGAGGGAAGAGGAGCCCAAGACTGTCCACGAAGAAGATAAAAAGAATAACACACAAGACTTGGAACTGCGTAGTGATGGCATGCTCGCGGAGGAGGATGACATGATAAAATAATTGCATGCTGCAGTGAGGATAAGAGGCTTCTGAGTATCTCAACCCTCTCTAAGAACCTTGGGGAAAAGTTTTTCAAAAATCAGGTTTGGTCTGGAGAGAGGGCTTAGCAGTTAAGCACTTGCCTGTGAAGCCTAAGGACCCCGCTTTGAGGCTCGGTTCCCCAGGACCCACATTAGCGAGATGCACAAGGGGACGCACACGTCTGGAGTTCGTTTGCAGTGGCTGGAGGCCCTGGTGCGCCCATTCTCTCTCTGCCTCTTTCTCTCTCTGTCTTTCGCTCTCAAATAAATGGGGACTAGATACTGATAATCAGAAGCTGTCTGTATTGGGCTGGAGAGGTGGCTTAGCAGTTAAGGCACACGCCTGCAAAGCCTAAGGGACACATGTCAGATTCTCCAGATCCCACATAAGCCAGTTGCATGGTGAGGCAAGCGCAAGGTCATACATGCCCACTAGGTGGTGCAAGGGTGTGGAGTTTGATTGCAGTTACTGAGGCCCTGGTATGACAATTCTCTTTCTCCCTCTCTGTAAAATAAAAAGTAAAATTAAATAAATGAAAAGAAGTTGTCAGTATCACAGGTGCAGCCAGCGATGCTTTGCCTAATGATGAATGTGCTAACAGGAAAGCCTTTCTACAATGATCCAATCTAAATCCTATCAAGACTCCACTTCTAACTAAAAAGATTTGTAAGAACTGTAGAGACCTGAGCAATGTGTTACATAAGGTCACAAGAATTCAGTCACTCCCAAGTATTGCAATAGTTCACAACATAAACGATTGGTATCCGTTTAACATTGCAAGAAAAAGAGGTGAAGAAGTAATCTGTATGTTGGAAGATATATAAGAAATACTCACTAGGGTTGGGAAATGGTACAATAAGTAAAGTGGTCACTTTTCAAGTATGAGGACCTGAATTCAGATCCCCTGCTCCCACGTCAATGCCAGGTGGGCATGGCCGCTGCCTGTAATCCCAAGCATGGGCGACAGAAACCCTGCTTCAGGAAAATGAAGCGGACAGAGGTGGAAAAGGAAACACATCAACATCAATCTCTGGTCTCCACATCCACACGCGTGCAGGGGCCTTCAACACACATATACGCTCGTATGCATGCACACAGGCACACATACCACACACATACATAGATGCAAAAGACCAAATACACTAACCTGTCTCCATGAATATACCTTAATTGAATTCTGATTTGAGCCAATAAGTGATTAAAAATAGGACAATAAGGGGCTGGAGAGATGGCTTAGCGGTTAAGCGCTTGCCTGTGAAGCCTAAGGACCCCGGTTCAAGGCTCGCTTCCCCAGGTCCCACGTTAGCCAGATGCACAAGGGGGCGCACGCGTCTGGAGTTCGTTTGCAGAGGCTGGAAGCCCTGGCATGCCCATTCTCTCTCTCTCTCCCTCTATCTGTCTTTCTCTCTGTGTCTGTCGCTCTCAAATAAATAAATAAATAAAAATATTAAAAAAAAATAGGACAATAAGGAAAGCACAAATGTGACAGAATATTTGGTTGCATAAGGAATCTGAACTTTTAGTTCTAGTGATCTTAGCTTTTAAAAAATATTTTATTTTTACTTATTTATTAGAGAGAAAGGGAGAGAGAGTGGGCACACCAGGACATCTCATTATTGCAAACGAACTCCAGATGCAAGTGCATCTGGTTTACATGGGTACTGGCAAATTGAACCTGGGTCCTTAGGCTTCACAGGCAAGTGACTTAACCACTAAGCCATCTCTCCAGCACTATTCTTATCATTTTTATCAGTCTCTTAACTACACTTAACTTCACACTAAATTATCTCCAATTGGAATTATATGATATCTAGAATTCATGTCCAAATAATACGGCAAGGAGGCAATGAATATCCATTTGTACTAAATGTGAAGCACGTGTCACAATGAATTGCTCAGTGTTGGTGCTGAAGGAAAGCTACATTATTGTGCAGATTCATCATATCACTGCTCCATTTTTTTATGTATGCTATAAAGTTTTCATAATGAAATAGTTAAAAATAAATGAGTAGATAAGTATACCCTAACCTCACTAACAGACAGGTCCCAAGGCATTCTGGTGAGTAGCCGTGTACATAGATACTACGTTCATATCATGGAAGAAAGTCATACAACCTGTTGCCAAGGCGACTAATTTCAGAAGCCACAGATCTTGGCAGAAACCGGTAGAGCCTGCATGTGTGCGAGCAGACGTGCTAAATATCCAAATTCCAATGCGACAAGCATGCCTGCACAATGAGGAATCTGGGCAGAGGGCAGAAACTAGGTTTTGTGGGCATCCAAACTGTGCTTGCCTGTTGGCACAGCTGGTGGCAAAAGAAAGGATGGAGAGGAGGCAATCAAAACTTAAAGACATAAACAAATAGGTGGCTGGGGCTCTTACCTGAAGGAAGTGTGCACCAAGCCTGCATTTGGGAGTACAGACAGTTCAATGAAAGGGTTCCTTATCATTGTCCATGCCAGTAGCATTTGATAACACCACAGAGGCTACTTGCAAAGTCCTTTGCTTAGATGGCTCACGTGATGGCTGAAATTGCGCGACAATCGAGCTTTCCATCCATGCCATTCATCGCACTTGTGGGGAAAAAAACAATAAACACGTCCTATTTATTTCTGACTGTGCAATTTAATAACATTAATATTATTCTCCCCACTTACCAAAACAAATCAGCCCCGAGTCTCAACAAACCACCTTTTATTAACACTATTATTCAAAATCAGTCCTCTTGCTGAGAGTATAAGAGTAGTTTTTGGCAAAAAAAAAAAAAAAAAAAAAAAACCACAGCCTGAAATATAATGCTGAGAAGGTAGTCCTCAAAATATAAAATCCTATTATGTACTGAAGTTCTCAGTAGATGAGTTGTGAAGTTTTTTTTCCCCTAAGAAATTACTTCTGTAAATTGTTCTACATACAGTACATGTCAGGGAAATAGAACTTTTATAGTATTTAAGAACTATCACTGATGCATGTGTCAAAGATTGGCTTAGTGCTTATTTCTCCTTAAAGAGAAAATTCAAGAAGGCGCAATTTTAATCAAAAAAAAAATCTCACAAGGCAGTACTAATGCAGCTAGAATATAAATTATGGAGTCACAACATTGACAAAACTTGAGCACCATATCTCTTCAGGAGTTGGACTTGCTGGGGACACTTGACTATGACATCTGACCCAATAAGAGCTCTTCATTATCAGTCTTCCTGACTAATGCAAGTCATCACTGCTCACCCTACAGTATTCAAATCTGCCTTCAAAGACAAGAGCAAGCTCTCCATTTTCCTCTACAGATACCTCCAAAAATAAATCTTACATAAAAGCTAGGATTGAGGAGATGGTTTAGCAGTTAAGGCAAATGCTTGCAAAGCTTAACTACTCAGGTTCAATTTCCTAGTACCCACGTAAGCCAAGTGCACAAGGTGGTACATGCATCTGGAGTTCCTTTGCAGTGGCTAGAGGCTCTGAAAAGCCCATTATCTCTCTATCATCTGCCTCTTCTGCTCTCTCTGAAATAAATAAATAAAATAGTTTTAAAAAACTGTATCTTCTCAGCAAAAGTACAAAGGTGGATTTTCAGATTTGTTTGTTTGGTTTTCTTGAGGTAGGGTTTCGATCTAGCTCAGGCTGACCTGGAATTCACTATGTAGTCTCAGGGTGGCCTCAAACTCACAGCGATCCTCCTACCTCTACCTCCCAAGTGCTGAGATTAAAGGCGTGAGCCACCATGTCTGGTTTAGTAGTTTTGTTTTTTAAGATACTGTGCATGATGGAGTATGTTACTAAGGCAAAGAACAAAGGCTTTATGTTTGATAAGCTAGTTTATGCCTGTGAACACTTTATTACTTCCTTGTACCTCATTATCTACACCTGTAAAACAGAAGTCGGATCTCTCTTATAAGGATAGTAAAAGATTAAAAGGAGATTGCACAGTGTCTTACACACACACAAAAGTGCTCAATCAATATTTATTTTCCCAATTTACCCACTCCATTAGAATTGTGCCTAAAGCAAATGAATACACATCTGGCTACTGACTACCTTGGTAACTAGGTAGCATGCCCCCACCTGTATATCAGACACATTCTTTTTTTATTTTAATTTTTTTGGTTTATTTTTATTTATTTATTTGAGAGCGACAGACAGAGAGAGAAAGAGGAAGAGATAGAGGAGAGACTGGGCATGCCAGGGCTGCTTGGCCACTGCAAACGAACTCCAGACGTGTGTGCCCCCTTGTGCATCTGGCTAACGTGGGTCCTGGGGAATCAAGCTTTGAACCAGGTCCTTAGGCTTCACAGGCAAGCGCTTAACCGCTAAACCATCTCTACAGCCCCAGACACATTTTTTTCTTGGAATACTATGAACTGATCTGGAAAAGCACTACGTGGGGAAGGGGAAAGTTATGCTTATGGTGGTCAAATTAGTTTAGGAAATGTTGGGATAGATACTCCCTCAGTGGATGTGTAGAGGTTTTCAACTGCTAATGTATATTGTGATTCTTTTGAGGGCTACATTTCCAACATGTCAGGCAATGGAGATCTTGTCAGGAATACAAATCAACATTCCAACTAACACTGAAGCAAACAGAGTAGAAAATATTGGTCTTGGGAGTGAGACCTACAAAAGTCATGGGTAATTGTTGCTGTGCTGAAGGATAACAATTTCTGTTACCTTTTCTGTGCTTGGGGTTATCCACACACACTGGGAATTTTCATATTCATCTTCAGCTGCCCACTGCAGAGCTATTGAGGAAAGTAATTCTTTTTTATTTTGGCATCTAGATGATGCAGAGTAAGTTGTTTCCTTTTGTGAACAATGTATTTGATAATTACAGTACTTCCTGCTTGACAAATAAGCATGCCTTCTACCATTCCAGAGGTCACTTTAGTCACAAATGTAATTAGCTGGACAAAAAGGTTTATGCTTTTAATAGACTGCAAAAGAACAGGCTTTGCAGAAATCAAAGTTCATGGAAATTTGAAAATTTTATGTGATGTCTATAAATATATATATATGTAGAGAGAGAAAGAGAAAAAGTGTGTGTGTCATTCTTAACAAGCAATTTAATTTACTTTAACCAGTATCTATTCTGGCTTTATGTAAGGTGCAGGTTAATGAGCCAACAATAGTGATGGAAGGTATGTACACTTTTGGACAAGGCATTATAATGAATCTGACTTGTGAGGTCATGAGCAGTACAGAAGTGTGTGCTGGCACTTCAGGTAAACCCTCACGCTGAGCTCTGTCCATCGTCTCTGAGATTTCAGCACATCAAAACAATGTGGTGTTAACTCTGTCTTAGCAACACCACTGCAAGCTCCTAACTAGTGTTCAAGTGGGGCAGAGTATATGTCTGTTGCTAAAGCAACTGCTCTGTATGCAGTCCTGGGAATCAGTGGTCGACTGTGAGGGAAATGAAAAGAAGCCATTTGGATCAGAGCGACTTCCAAGATACATCGAATAACAGACAGAGAAACGAACTGTGCCCATGCATGCACAGCATGCTCAGGGTAGAGGTTTAATCTATCCCAGCTTGGTGGTTCCTATGGCCTCCTTGGGGAAGCAGAACCCCAAATGGCCCTGAAGATTCCCACCCCATGACATATCCCTCACGTGACTTATTCCTCTGGAATAGGAGTGAATCTGTGAGCATGAGGGATTCCACTCCTATGACAGAAACATTGTGTATGTGTAATTAAGCCCTCAAACAAATAAGCATTGAACTAATCCAAAAGAAAGATCAAGGGCTAGAGAGATGGCATAGCAGTTAAGGTGCTTGCCTGCAGAGCCTAAGCACCCATGTTTGACTCTCCAGATCCCACCTTAGCAAGTGGCACAAAGGTGCGCCAAGTGCAAGGTCGCACATGACCACTAGGTGGCGTGTCTGGAGTTTGATTGTAATGGCTGAGGCCCTGACATGCCAATTCTCTCTCTCTCATAAAAAAATTAAAAATAAAGAAAGATCAATCTAAGTGGGCGTGGCCTACCCAGATGAGCCTACAAAAGGGACCCTTCATTAAGGAATAAAAGCCAGAGGGATTTCCTGATAGCCTTAGATGCATGCAGCACCATGTTGTGGAGAGGACTAGGTGGAGGAAAATCCCACCCACAGTCATTTCTGACAGCCCTTCCCACCCAAGCATTTAAGATGCCATCAAATTCCACACATGGCATATGCCCCAGTGATAAACCACATCTGTTAAACTAGTAAGAGAAAATTTAACTTAAAGACTCGTTAAGTAGATAAATAGATGTCAATGAGGTAAATGAACAGTTAAAGACAGTATCACTAAGATGTAATAGGAGTAATGCCTATAAATACTGGTGTCACTCCAACAGCCAGGGAACAAAGGGAAGAGATCAGAAGTATGAAACCTGTGATCCTATGACACTAGCCTCAGGCCTTGGATGACCAAGGAAAGACTACTCACTAAGCTTGTGTCACTGAGCTGGGAAGGACATGTGACGAGACTGGAGCTCATATCTCTAAGGAGGTGCTAATGAGCCTATCCTGCCAGTGTGGAGAGAGTGGAAACTGGATTTAGCAGCCTCTATAGCAAGAGTGCTGCTGTAGCAGGAGAAAGTGAGCCTGGGGAGGTGCCCTGGGGGACAGCAAGACAGAGGGAAATTGCGGAGAGTGCATGAAGGAGGCTCCTCTCAGCAGCCCGCGGAATCCTGGGCACAGAACCTGGCATGGAGCCGGGGGCCAGCAGTGGTGTGGCTTCTCTGTCCAGCACCTACATCAGTGTACAAAAGGGTGAATGTGACACTGAGGAAAAAATATATAAGCCCAGGCATGGTGGCGCACGCCTTTAATCCCAACACTCACGAGTCAGAGGTAAAAGGATCACCATGAGTTCAAGGCCAGCCTGAGACTACATAGTGAATTCCAGGTCGGCCTGAGCTACAGCGAGACCCTGCCTCCAAAAACCAAAAGATAATAATAATGGAGATGAACGGCTGTAATATTTTTCTCTCTTCTTTAGCATGTGCCAAGCATTCTCGTGCCAGGAAATCCACAAAGGAGTTTTCCATAAATGGTAAGGAGTTTGCAAAGAGCCATGGAGGCTGCTACAAAACCCATGTTGCCATGAGCAAAGCCCCTGTCTCTTCCATCAGCTGCCATTTCATAAAACATCCAGGGGCTAAACGTGCACACCTCTTCCCCGGTCACTACGCCTGAGCCCTACAGATCTGGAATGCTAACCGAGATAAGGAGACAGATGCCCGACCCTGTTACCCACAGTTGATGGACTGCTTTGTGTGCATCAGAGAGACTGAGAAGAACCTGGTCCACTTTTGCCTGCAGCTCTCTGACTATTGCTAGGAGCAGAAACTGATGGAACTGGTCAGAAAATTATCAAGGGTGCAAGCAGTGCTGTAAAACTCCTTCTCTGAATTAGGTGTGCACTGTCCTGGCTTCCAATGGTGAATCATATCACAATAAGGCAAATGGCTCTAAAATAAACTTTATGGGTCACTGATGAGTGTCCCTGGTGGTTAGCTAGAAACCAGAACTTCCACCAGCATATCACACGGCATTTTAAAGCACTCAAACGTTTCATAATGATGAGTGTGCCGTAGCACCTGGCTGCTTGGATTTGGAGCTGGGCTCTGTGTAACCTTACACAAGTTCGTTGCTCTTAGTCTCTTCACCTACTGTAACAAAATGCCACAGCCTGAGTGGGTCCTGACACAGTAGAAAATGATATTTCCTAGTTATGGAAGTTAGGAAGTACCAAAGGAAGGAGCAGGAACTTCCGAGTCTGACAAGGGTCCTCTCCCTGATTCATACCTGGTGCCTTCAATCACAGCAAGCCATAAGTATGATGGAAGGCTAGGGATTTCCATGGGTCTGTTTACAGTCACTAACCCATCCATAACGCTCCCTCCACCGACCAAACCACCTCCAGATGACCCCACCTCCTCACACCGTACGTTGGAGGGTAAGATTTCAACATGTGAATATGGGGAGATCACAAACATACAGCAATTTTATTTTCTGAACATACTGTGGAATGTACTCACGGAAAATGAACATTAGTGCAGGCAAAACGCTAGGAAGTCGGCTCTGGCACAGGCTTGCTTTATAAACAAACCTGTTTTGCATATCTACTTGCCATTGTGAAAATATAACCAGTTACCATGTCACTGTGCCACGAGATTGCCACTTCTGCGCTAAGATCTCCATCTCATCCATCCAAGATCTGAACACTGGAGTTCCTTATCACTCTATAACACATTCATTTTTTTTTTCCCTGTAATGTACTTCCCTGAATGATCTTATCATTTCCTATGACTATATATCATCTATGTGTCATCAACTCCGGAATTTATTTCTGACACACACAGATCATTGCTCTTGCCTTTAAGCATACTCTTATCCCATTACCTTGCTGAAATATCCTCTTGATAGCTCATAGGTATCACAAATGTATCATGCCTGTAATTGAATCCTCAGGAGCCCAACCCTCTCCTCACCCTTCTCTGAGAATATGGCCACAGTTCATCTATCTGACAGTCTTGTATCATCCAAGCTTCATTTTCCCCCACCGATGGCCTATGCACAAGTCACTCTTACTTCCTATCATTCTGTTTCTCCAGGCTACAATGTCACGCGTGCATTTCTCCTTCCGCCACAGCATTATCATTTCTTACATAAACCACTGCTTCCACTCCCCAGGTCCCCTCGGTTCTTCTGCACAAGCCAGTCAGAAACGCAACTTCAACCCGTGGACCAAATGTGCAGCTCCTTCCTTTAATTCCCAGGCCTCTCCTGACACAGCACCCTCACGCACCTCCTTCCTCTGCTGGGACTTAGCGCCCACCATGTTGAAGCTGACCTGTGCTCATCTTGGGGTATTAGCATAGTGTTAACGGCTTGCAAGTATAAGTTCTGATCACTCCACCTAAGGAGGGTTCCTTCAACGTCCACCTCATGGGCTCCATTATTCTCTACCACAGCCCTGCACTCCCTTCAATGTACGACCAACTATCTAATGGTGACTCTTTTCACCACTGTTCTTCCCACAAAAAGACAGTTCCTCACTCCCCTTTCCCTGCGACTTTCTCCTTGCTCCACGAAACAAGAACTGCAGCATTTGGGGCTCAAATAGTAGGTGCTTAGTGAGTAGCGAGTTGCTAAATTGATGCTTGATGGTTGTTATTGGAGATTACATTGTTAGTCAAAATGAAATTATTATTTTTTTAATTTAATTTATTAGTTTTCTTTTCAGTAAATACAGGCAGTTTGGTACCATTATTTAGGCTCATCTGTGATCTACCCCCTCCCATTAGACCCTCCTTGTTAATGAAAATGGGTCGTGCATTGTGGAGTTAGCCCCCAGTTATTGGTATGATAAATGTCTCTGCAAATCATGACCCAGCATGTGACTCTGACATTCTTTCTGCCCCCTCTTCCTTATTTTTATATGCTTTGGGCATAATGTATCAATATCCTAGATTCCCCCCGCCAAAAAAAATGACTTATTTTACAAAATATGACCTTTCAGAATGGGCCCAAGCATGAGGTTTGATGACAAAAAGAGCAAAATGCTAACAGAAAACAAGCCATTAATGTAATAGAGGTCACAGATAAAATGCATGGCTCTTGGGCTCAATCCAAAGTGGACTTGGGGATAAGCTGCCACTTACCATACCTGTGATCTGCAGTGAGAATTCAGAGTTTCAGTAGGGAAACATGACCAAAGCAGCGAGGTCCTTATGAATAACATGTTCCCTTTCAATGTGCTTCTCAGTCCTCCTCGATCAACTCTGTAACTTGGTTTTAGAAAGGTAGGACTGTTTTTTGGGGGTTTTTTGTTGTTTGTTTGTTGTTTGTTTGTTTGTTTTGGTTTTTCAAGGTAGGGTCTCACTCTAGCCTGGCTACTATGTAGTCTCAGGGTGGCCTCGAACTCACGGCGATCCTCTTACCTCTGCCTCCTGGGATTAAAGGCATGTGCCACCACGCCCGGCTAGAAAGGCAGAATTCTTGAAACGACCTCATCCAAATTGCCACAGAATAAAGCCACTATGGGAGCATGGATGGGCCCCTTCTGTGCACTTGCCGCTTCTTTTTATATCTCAGTAGCTTCAAATCTCTGTCACGGAGCCTGACGTCGCACAGTCCTTGGTGTGGACACTGCTGAATGTGGCCACAAACAGTGAACCGAAACACAGTGTCACGGCAAAGCTATGCCAGTCAGCCCTTATCTAAATCAAACTAACAGGCGGACTTCGCGCCCAGCCACCAGCTAATTTACCTCATACTGCTGGCTGTTGATTCTACTTGGAGTGGTGGGAAATTCGTCATGTTTAAGATGCCATCTGCTCCAACTGCCAGTGGAAGTCATCCCCTTTCTCAGCGTGCTGGGGAAATGCTTGTCCCTTATTTCCTATAGGTTTTTGAAAGCTTTGTGAGGTCCCCAGTTGACATTGCACAAGAAATGCAATGTATTTATTTTCATTCATTCTAAAATTTAACTATATTGTTTACATTTCTACTCAGGAGCTTCCCCCTCAGACACACACACAAGAGAGAAAGAGGTGAAAGGACGAGGTAGAAAGACAAGGGACTTTTGTGGATAAAATATGTGGATTTACTAATTACACAGTATGGATATGGATTTCCATGAATGTGGAGAGAATTACACAAAGAATAGTTTGTTAGATGAAATAATCAGAAAACATTCAAAGAAAAGACGTGTCTGGAAAAATGAGACCAAGAAAGAGTCTTCCAAGAAAAATTATGGGATTCAACTTTATTGAACAATGAAGTCATGTCAAATTCTGCGGCTGATCTTTTATAAATAAATAATCATCTGTACTGATCCAAGCATGCATTGGTGACATTTCCATGCGATATCTTATGGAACAAAATGAACGAGGTTCTAAAAGACTTCCAAGAACAAAATGAACTCTAAACAATGAAGTCTAATGAACATCTTAGCTGTTAGGAAATTTTAAAATGGTACAAATCCATTTATTTCTTTTCAAAGGTACGTTTCTTTGAAGCAAACTGGCTTTGTCTTGGAAATCATTGCTCTATTCAGGACATACACTTTGTTCCAATTCTGAATGCCGCTAAAGACAATGTTCACTGATTCTTCAGAAAAGAAAAACAAAACAACCTCAGCCATGGGCTGTTACATTTTTCTACCTTTTTCTAATGCTTGTTAAACTTGGCCAGATTTTCCTTATGTTTGTTAATGCAAAGGTAATGATAATAAATAGTTAATGACACCTACTTTAGCTGTGGTGATTGTGGATTTTTTCATAAATATATTACAAGTGAAAATGATTCACCTGGTATTAAAATTTTGGTTTATTTGGAGCTGTGATATGAGCAAGAAGAATTGGATTAGAGAATTGAGCAATATTTCCAAAGTTTGTGCAAAAGGCAAACCTAGTCAGATATTTAAACAGATAAAGTGTTAATTTCATTAGAAAGGCTTCAATGACAGGACCAAGGGGAGGGTTGACCCTTTAACCTATCAAATTTGTGGGCATAGAATTATTTACAGTATTTCTTTATTGTCCAGAGAAATCTAGAAATTTAGTCCTACTTTTTAAAAATTTTTATTTTATTATTGCTTTTCTGAAACAGGGTCTCACTCTTGCCCAGAATGAACTAACACTATGTAGTCCAAGCAGGTCTTGAACTTCTGATGATAACCTATTTCAGCCTACTGAGTGCTATGTTTAAAGGTATGAGCCCCCACATCTAGATAGTCCTACTTTTCATTGGATTTTGCTACCTTCCCAATCTGCCTACTATTATTTATTTCTCAGTGTGTATATGTGCATGTGTGCACGTGCACATGTGTGTGTGTGTGTGTGCATGTGTGTGTATGTTTGTTTCAATTTGGGAGGGTTAGAATCAGTGGAAATCCTAAATTGACTATAGTGGGCTTAAATTAAACCATGATTGATATTTAAATATTAAGCCCACCTTGCTCCTAGTAGGATAGTTTCTTTGTTCCTTTTTCTTAGTCATTCAGAGACATTTATCCACTTTATTGATATTTTCAAGAAGTCAGGTATTAGTTTCCTTGATGTTTCTCAATTACTTTTGCATTTCACTTCATCACTCCCTTCTTTGTATTTTGTCAAACTTTTTGTTCTTTTCTAGACAACTGATTTTAGACATCTATGATTACCTAATTTACATATCTAAAACTATATATTTCTATCTGACTAAAGTACATTCCTTAACCTTTGGTATGTTATCTTTCCATTTATGTTAACCTGAAATATATATTTGCAATTTTTCTTAGATCCATTAGTTACTTAAAAATGCATGCCTTCATTTCAAATGCTTGGTGATTTCCCATTTTTTCTTTTACTAATAATCATTTTAATTCTGTTCTGTAATATAAAAGATACTGTGTATTATTTCAATATCATTTGGCTTTATAGAGTCTACCTTCATGGCTACAAAAATGTCTTATTTAATGACAACCCATGTGCATTTGAAAAATAAAAAAATTCTGTTATCTGAGGTGGAGAACTTAATAAATGTCAATTAATTCAAGTTATTTGATCATATTATTTAAACATTTTTTTGTCACTGATTTTTTTGTCTACATATTCTGTGAACTGGTGAGAAATGATTCTGGAAGTCTCCAAAGGTAAGTTTAGAATCATTCATTTTTTTCTCTCACTTTTTCTTCATACGTTGTCAAGTGCAGTGATTAGATGCATACATATGATTATTATGCATTAGTGATTAATTGAAGCCTTTATTATTAGGAAAAGCCCCATCCATTGCTAATGAAGTCTTTTTATGTTTCCCTGGTAGTGATTACAACTGTGGTGGTTTGAAGAAAGAAAAATGTTCCACATAAGCACACTTGTTTAAATGCATAATCCCCAGAGGGCACTGTTTAGGAAGGCTATACAACCTTTTGAAGAGGAAGCTTTGCTGGAAGAAGGGTTTTTTGTTGTTGTTTAACCTGCCTTCGCTTGACATTCTTTCTTCTTCTTTTCTCCTTCTCCTTCCCCTTCCCTTGCCTTTACCCTTCCCCTCCTCTTCTTCCTTCTCCCTCTCTTCTTCCTTGTGCTTCCCTGATAAACTGACAGCATGATGCCACCTTTCTGCTCAGGTCCCTGTCACAAGAGTCTGCCCTCTGGATCCACAAGCAGAAATAAGCTGCTTCCTTCCCTGAACAGCTTCCGGTCAGGTATCTTGTGCCAGCAACGAGAAGGTAAACGATACTCCAACTTTATTCAAATTACTGACTGTGGGAAGTGTCTTTTTTCATTTGCTTAAAACCGGCCTGCATTTTGATATTAAAATCAGCATTCCTATAGACCACACACAATAAACTGAACTTTTTAGCCAGTCAAGTAGTTCTTGATTCTCTTTGAAATACCGAGTCCGGAAACATTTGCTATAAAAATTTAATATCAATGAGCCAACTCAGTATTTGCTCCCTCTGCCCAGTTTTCATAAACTGAGAAATGAGGATGGGCATGGAAATATACACTTTAAGTAGAGCTTCAAAATCAAAGCTTTCCCAAGTATGAAATAGGGCAAGTTGTTTGGGACATTAAAAAGAAATGCGTAAGAAGAAAATAAGGAAAGAGCAAGCTTAAATGCAATGAGAAATTGGTATAAACTACAGCTAAGGTGACCTGATGATGTGAAGTATTAGTACAGTCGAACACCTTAAGAGAGTACTCTTCAAGGTAAAAAGTAATAGTTGAGTTTTGGAAAGGGAGTAGTTACTGGTAAAGAGATTTTTTTTTTTTGTTTTACATCTAATTACTCACAGAAAGTTCCAGCAGACACAAAGAATATAATTTTTAGCAAGGAAAATGTTGAAATTTTGAAATAAAAACCATAATATCACTTTAAAATGGAATATATATGAGATATATATATTGTAGCAAATCAATATATACCATCCATTTAAAATATATGAATGAATTCCTCTTTGACAGATTAATACTTTATATCATTTTTCATCTTTAATTTATATTTCCATCTCATTTCTCACAAAGGATCTTATTACAATGTACATTTTTATGATTGGAAGTCTTTGTCATCTTATTTTTTTACTTTTTTGCAACAAAATTTAATGGTTACATTTACATATATCTACATGAATTTCTCTACATTTATGACAAGTTCTTTTTCCAGATTCAGCTATTGCACAATCCTTCATAGTAGCCAAGAGATTTGTTAGGTTAGTTTTCTGCCAGTTCTTTGTGTTTCAAACAAAGGCAGTACATGGTTTAAATTTATTTATATCAAGTTACAGATTTCTATGTATTTCAGATACAATAATTATGTAATTTATATAATTGAGCAGAAAAGTATTGGACATTTGCATATTTTCTTTAGAAAACCATCCATTCAGCTCATTTATGACAGATATTGATCTTCTCTCTGGTACATAGTTGGAAAAGACATTTCTCCTTCTCTGGGTATTTCTCCACTCTGGTGACTGTGTCCCAAAAATTTTAAATGTATTTACTCGTTATTTATTTACTTATTTATTTATTTATTTGAGAGAGGGAGAGAGAGAGAGAGAGAGAGAGAGAGAGAAAGGCAGATGCAGATAGAGAGAGGGAAAGAATGGGAAGCCAGGGCCTCCTAACAACTGCAAATGAACTTCAAAACATATGCACCACCTTGTGCATCTGACTTTCTGTGTGTACTGGGGAACCAAACCTGGGTTCTTTGGCTTTGCCAGTAAGTGCCTTAATGGTGAAACCATGTCTCCAGGCCTGTGTCCATAATTTTGATGGTTATTAATAGTAAACAATGTCTCCAATTTTTACAACCATTTGTAATATTAAATTGAATTTAGTTACATAATCATCTTCCATATTCCTTTCTTCTGAAGAAAAACTTCAGAAATTGAACTACTTCACAGTAAATGCACGTGTTTAATTACAGCCCTTGAGCAGCTGAGGCAGAATTGTCATTTGATCTTCATCATTTGCGACTAGATTTTTTTCTCAAAAAATGGTGGAAAGGGAGAGATGTGAATGGGCATTTCTCCACAGACTATATACAATGAGTCAATAATCACCAGGAAATAGTCACCATGGATAGCAAACACACATCAGTTGGCATACTCTCCTGACACCCACAAGGAGGGTTTTAATCAAAAACAGATAATAGGGTTGGAGATATGGCTTAGCTGTTAAGGCACTTACATGCAAAGCTAAAGGACCCAGGTTTGGTGCCCTAGGACCCAAGTAAAGCCAGATGCACAAGGTGATGCATGTGCCTGGAGTTTGTCTACAGTGGCTGAAGGCCCTGGTGTTCC
Organism: Jaculus jaculus; assembly: GCF_020740685.1. Taxonomy (NCBI): domain Eukaryota; kingdom Metazoa; phylum Chordata; class Mammalia; order Rodentia; family Dipodidae; genus Jaculus; species Jaculus jaculus. Next base: position 57,244,251 of record NC_059119.1, read on the forward strand.
CATTCTATCTCTATCTGCCTTTCTCTTTATCTCTCTCTCTCTCTCTCAAATAAAATAATTTTTTTAATTTAAAAAAGAGATAATAGGGCTGGAGAGATGGCTTAGCAGTTAAGCACTTGCCTGTGAAGCCTAAGGACACCGGTTCAAGGCTTGATTCCCCAGGACCCATGTAAGCGAGATGCACGGGGGGCACATACATCTGGAGTTCGTTTTCAGTGGCTGGAAGACCTGTCATGTCCATTTTCTTCCTCTCTCTCTCTCTCTCTCTCTCTCTCTCTCTCTCTCTCTCTCTCTCCCTCAAACAAATAATTAAAAACTTTTAAAAATAGAGATAATAACAAATGTTGACAATGATATGGAAAAAGAGTACCCTCATATGCTGCTAATTGGAACATAGAAGAAATACAGCCACTTTGGAACTAGTTAGGCAGTTCCTAAATATTAAACTAGAGGTTTCATTTGACTAGCAATTCTCCTAGGGAGAAAGGAAAATGTGTTGAAACATTAATATTTATAACATCACATACAACAGATGAAGTATATGAATAAGCAAATGTTCATCAAATGATAAAGAGGTAAATAAAATGTGATGTATCCATACCATGGAAGGTTATTTGCCCACCAAAAGCGATATAAAGTACTGACACATATATTTCAACTCCCTGAAAACGTAATGCAGAATGAAAGAAGACAGTGACATATCATAGGATTAATTTATATGAATTTCCCAGAATTTGAAAATTTATTGAGGTAGGCAGTTGGACTAATGGTAGCCTACAGTTGGATTTGTTAGGAGAATTTGAAGTTAGTAACTGGAAGGAGGTCATGAGCTCTCTTTTTGGTGTGTTGAAATGTTCTAAGATTGGTGGCAAAAGTAGTTACAGGACACCATAAGTACTTAAAAGCCATTAAATTCTATGTTGTGAGCGGATGACTCATACATGGTATATGAACTATATATAGGATGGAAGGAAGGAAGGGAGAGAAGGAGGGAGTGGGGAGGAAAGAAGCAAGGGAGGGAGGGAGAAAGGAGAGAAGAAAGAAAAGTCACCAGCTTAGCATGCTATCATCTGTCAAAGCGAAACCTGTACTGAACATGGAGAGAGATTTTGCAATACCATCCCTGGTGGTCTGACCACTGTCGTTATAAAGTATCTGAGAGCAAACAGATGGCTGCTCACATAACTAGAGGACAATCAGGCATTGCCTGGAATCCTGGTCCTTGGTTTACAAGTTATCAAGGCTGCAGTGTTGGCTGGCTAAAAGCTAATGCAACTAAAGACGAGATTTACACATGCCCAATATCCATGCATCACTCTAGAGCTACAGTTGGGGGAAAAAAAATCACAGGTCCTTGACTCATCAAATTAATGAAAGTGGGTGGGAAATAATAAAATACCCTTATTTAGTGAGGTCTACATCTCAAAGGATGAAGAATCAAAAGGAACCCTGGGGTTGGGGGAGGGTAATAACTCATACACTAGATGGCCTTTCCAAGTCAGACCTGAAAAGCCAGACTCACCTAATACGAGCTGTGATTCACTGAGGCTCCCAAAAGGGACATAAAGTACCCAGACCCTCTTGCTGTCATTTCATTTACCATAGAACCAATTAGGCTATGTCCATGGAAGGTATTTAATTAGTATTTTTCTCTATCAGAAAAGAAAGAGATTGCAAAACCAATTAAAGACACATTTGTATTGTTGTTTATAAAACCTGACTAGTGTCCAGCAATCTAGACCAAACACTATTCAATTGACTTGCCACTACCCCGCAATAAGTAGACCTCAAAAAAACACATGCTTTCTCAGTTCGTGAATTCCTTCCTTCCAAAAGCCTAAGGCAAGTGAAAACCTTATTATTTGTTTTTCCTCCCAAATTGTGTAAGTAAGGGTAAAATAGCAAACCCTAATTCATTTTAAATTTTTTATTTATTTATTTGAGAGCGACAGACAGAGAGAAAGATAGGTAGAGGGAGAGAGAGAGAATGGGCGCGCCAGGGCTTCCAGCCTCTGCAAACGAACTCCAGACGCGTGCGCCCCCTTGTGCATCTGGCTAACGTGGGACCTGGGGAACTGAGCCTCGAACCTGGGTCCTTCGGCTTCACAGGCAGGCGCTTAACTGCTAAGCCATCTCTCTAGCCCCCCTAATTCATTTTAAAACACAAAAAAGATATCCTGCCTAAATCCTACCTGCTATGCCATCATTTTTTCTTCTGCTTGCACTTACGCTCATGTTAACGCGTCAAGAGGAACCAAATAAGGGAAAACTGGAACAGGAGGGTTAGCAAAAATACATTTAAATTCAACTTATTTTTATTTTGTTTTGGAGAGAAATACTTTCAAGTAAAAAGAGCTTGAGGGCATGAATTTGAATTTGGCCATTTTACTTTTTGTCTTTAAATTTCCCTCGATGTGTTAATATTACTTTCTCTACTCAGTGCATTCTACCAGACTCCACTTTTTTTGATGCCTCTAACACGAATCCCTTCCACTGTAGTCTTACTTTTACCGTCTTGATTAAAGATTTCAGCCCACTTTCCTCATCCTGGCTGTTTACAGTTTGCATTGCCTCTTCAAAACTTCCATAAAATCAAGGATTTCGCTATTGTTTCATTAACTGTTGACCCAAATCGAGTTTGCACACAGTAAATGTGTAAATACCCGTTGCCTTGAAAACACAAGAGATTATAGAAATCACTTAAGCTGAATTTGAAGGTGAAAATACTTAAAACGTAGAAGTTACACAGGATGGCCACTAAGGAATCGACTTAGCCATGCATTTCCAAAACATATTTCTGTATATTTAATGGGCCTGAGGTACATTAAATTCTGGGAATATCAGATTTAATAGTTAAGTATTAATAATTAATAACTAATTAAATGAGAGCCAGGAATGTTCAAAGAAACTATGTTATTATTTTAGTATCAAGAAAATGAAAGTGTCATCTGGAAAACGAGTCCTGTGGAAATGTTAGTCTTCATTGATCCAAATTGCCTCTACTTATTCAATCATGCCATTAAGCACTCTTGCCTCACCCAATTAATACCTAAAGTAAGTTTTGGTCACACTAACGACAGACCACAGAGTTCAAGTAAAACTTGTATAAGATGTTGGATCAGTGGTTGTTATTCTAAATTGCTTAAAAAATGATGATCAACGTGTGGGCTTTACAGATCTTTGGATTTGAACGCCTGATCTATCAATCGGTAATTTCTTAGGCACATATTTTTTCACACTAATGACCCTTAGCTATTTTACCTTAGAACCAGTGCAAAAATTACATATAGTTATCATAAGCATTAAATGAAGTATAAATATAGATACCCAGCAAGTATCTGAACCTAAGATGATATTGGTCAGTGGTTAAAAAAAATTATCATGTTTTTATTGTACAAGGGATTTATTTCCCTTCCAATTTCACATCTTCCTTAGCTGACATGGAAACACTTCTCAAATTGTCATTTTTAAGAAATAAGCTTCCAGGTAAGAACATTATGTGCTGTACCAACATCCCACAATATTTTCTCCGCTGCAGGAACGTATCACTGCTCAGAGAAGCGGTCACTTTAACATAAAATTCAACTACAAAACAACGTTCTGTACAGAAGAAAAACAGTATGTCCACATTATTCTTTGGAGTTGCTTAGAATTTAAGGAAAGTAGCTTAAGGGAGAAAAGCTTTAAGGGGAAAGTGTGTTAGGATAGAGAGAGCTTTTTCAGAGCAAACAAGAAAGAAAGGTCAAAGCAGAGAAAGAAATTAGGATGCAAATTAAAGAAATGACAGAGAGTAAGGTCCAAGGCAAACAAAAAGACGACACGGGAGTAAGAATTACAGTGGAGGAGAAGGGACTGCTGGAACAGGCCTGAGGGCTTAGCCACCTCAGAGACTGAAGCAGGAGAGTCAGAGTCGACCTGAGCCACAAGCATGAGTTCAAAGCCAGCCTGCATTAGGGAGCCTCTGCCTCAAAATTAAGTAAATAAATAATAAATAAATAAGTGGTCTGGGCATATAGCTCAATGGCAGAACAATTGTCTAGCATTTATAAGGTCTGAGTTAAAACCCCAATGCCACAAAGCAAATACTGATAGAAGAATCAATTTTAGAAAGAATGAAAATGTCTTTTTAATGGAGAAAATTGCAGTGAGAGAGAAAAGCTAAGGAACTACTTTGTAAAGCACATGACCTCCAGTTACATTTGGATTTCATATAAACAATGAATACTTTTTCAGTGTAAGTTGCTTCCAAATGCTGTGTGCATGGGACCTATTTATATAAAAACTATTTTGTATCTGAAATTCAAATTGAACTGGGTTTCTGTATTTTCACTAGTTTAACATGACAGTTCAGTGATGAAATTTAGTGTTATAACTTCTTTATACTCGAGAAAGCCCATTTTATTAAAATTACTGACTATAAAGATTTGGAGAAAGGATGGAGACACAATGGTAATAGAAATAGGTGTAACAGCCAGACAAGAAAAGAGAAAAAGCTCAACTCAGGTTAGAAGTTTGAAACGTTTAGGCAAAAACAGTAAGTTTCTGGGATGAATGTTCACCTTCTCTGCCTTAAGGAATTGATTCAAATCTAAGGAGAGCATCATATCTCATTTTTCCATTGGCTCATCATTGAACACAGCTGGTCATCCTCATTCTTCACACTTGACTCTCTTCATTGTTGTGACGAAAATTAACTCCACAAGTGGTCTTTGCCTTGATGATATTAAAACTTCTTTGGATCCTCACCCCGAGATTGAAATACTCCTACTTACCCATCATACTATCTCAGTCCTTGATTTCACATTTTCTCAGGATTGTTTAAGAACCACTATTTGCTCTGTTTCTTTTTGTGATGGTGTCCTTTCCCTGTGACACCCAGACTTGCAGAGACATCATAATCGTCCGGCCTCTCCCTTCATGTGCTGCAATAACCAACAGGCACTGATTTTGCCCAGTTCATTATTCTGAGTCCAGCTCCTCTCAAGCATCTCTGTAATTCTGACTCTTCCCTCCTGAATCCTGGGCTAGTATATCACACATTCTAAGAGGGAAAAGCCTTCTAAAGTCATGTATCTTCACATCACCGCCACAGGATCACCATATGGGCATCTGGCTCATAAAATAAATGCCAGTAAGCACTTGATGACCCCAGAGCTACCATCTACCAAAATGTCAAACCACACCCGTCCTTCCATAGCAATATTCCATGGGTTAAAATTACGTTTAACCTAAGAGGATAAATAGTAGATACATGTCAGAAACCACTGGTATAGAACGTGAAGACGCACTGAGCCTCTCAAATGGTCATACAAGTTATCTTCCTACTAAGTGTGCTTGGGGTGTGCTAACCTGTCAGCAAAAGATGTGGTAAGATGACCTTTGCAAAGTTAGGTAGTGAGGAGGTTTTTAAATGAGGCTGTTTTGGTCTAAGAGTACCTGATTCAACTTAACCTGAAGGGTTATTTTCATCTTGATATCTCTGGTTACTCTACTAATGTTGATGACACTCAATCCCAGAACATATAATGGAACATTCATGATGCTTTAATCTTTTCAGATTAGCAGAAAGAGCTGACTCATCAAGGAGAAAATGAGACTTGAATTAGAGCAGGCTTTAAAAAAAAATCAATCTGTTCTCTGAGTCTTTATACCTTTCAACTGAAGACTAATTAAGAGATATTTCTAGAACAGATTTTAAAACTCTGACCAACTACCAAATTCCTTCCTTAGGCTCTTGAGAGGGAATGAAGTAATTTTTTAATTGAGTAAAGTGAATAGTAATATTAAAGACAAAACCTTAACTTCACTTTTATTTAGTAAGTGTCTTTGGAAAAGTGGATGCAAGGAGACAGGAAGTGGCATGGGTCTGAGAATTTTGCCCATGAACAGTGATGTGCTTCCACTATAGCTGAATGCCCCAATACTAAAGTCCAATTTCCTAGATTATTATTATTATTATTATTATTATTTTGGTTTTTCGAGGTAGGGTCTCACTCTAGCCCAGGCTGACCTGGAATTCACTCTGTAGTCTCAGGGTGGCCTTGAACTCACGGTGATCCTCCTACCTCTGCCTCCCGAGTGCTGGGATTAAAGGCATGTGCCACCACGCCTGGCCAATTTCCTAGTTTATAAGAAAAAAATCATGCAGGAAAAAAATCCATTGTTTCTAATTTGAAGTTATGTGTGTATCTGATATTATTCTGGAATATAATATATATGACTAATTACATGAAACTACTTTTGTATTTAGGTGAAATAAATGATTATAACTTTTCTGCAAAGATCTCCAAGAGCTCTATGACCTCTCTAATCTGAGAATTGTTCTGAAAATTGGGAAGGGTATAGCCAGGGATGAGGAATCTGGGTTTTACTACCAGGTTCACTATTACTTTTTTGTGTGACCTTAAACAAAGTCATATATTTCCCTAGACCTCTACTTTTTTTTTCCAACATAAAACAGGGCTCAGGTTACACTACTGTAATTTTAATCATTGTTTTAATCAATAAAGCTACATAAATACAAAATCTTACCAACATACAATATAAAAGCAAAACATTAGAATAATGAGGGAGGGCTGGAGAGATGGCTTAGTGGGTAAGAGCTTGCCTGTGAAGCCTAAGGACCCAGGTTTGAGGCTTGATTCCCCAGGACCCACGTTAGCCAGATGCACAAGGTGGTGCATGCATCTGGAGTTCGTTTACAGTGGCTGGAGGCTCTGGCGCAACCATTCACTCTCTCTCTCTCTGCTCCTTTCTCTATCTGTCTGTCGCTCTGAAGTAAAACAAACAAATTTAAAAAAAAAAAGAATAATGAGGGAGGAGGATCAAAAATTACTCACGACCTGTCTTCACAGTGTTCAACTCTCCCTCCCAGAAAGACCTACACATTTGTCATCATGTATTTTTCCTTTTTATTTTCAACATATAAATGAACTATAAAATATCTTTTGGTTTTACCAAGGAAGTACGCTATTAAACGTGAGTTTACTCTAAGGGTACTACATGAACATTTAGGAAGTTAACACAAGTAATAATAGCATTAGTTTCAAGACTCTACTCCAAGGCTGAAATAAATCCCTAATGATCACCAACAAATATGAACGATGCTTGACATTATAATGAAGGATAATCTGACTTGATCAAATATGATGATAGGGGATGCACAGCAAAGGAATCCAAGGTTATAATAAAGCAAAGATTGCCAAGGAAAAGCTATAAATTAATGTCACGATACAAAGGAGGCTTGAACCTCTTATATGTAGCATCAACCTAAGAAGACATATGCAGGCCTGTGTATCACATGGCTAAAAGTTTTAGAGTTACTAAATTAACATCATATGTGAAAATTGTTTAAATTTCTACAATTTTTTTTTCTCACAGTGGGGAATATTCTCAACCTGTGTTAACAATACTTTTTTAATTTCACCCATATCAATGCAGTCAGTGACTGTGACCTTCTGGCTACATCTTGTCCACACTCGTTCCCAGAAATCTTTCTACATTTAAGAAGCTTGACTTCTCATTACTTTGATAGATTCGATTTTCTTAGTTCAGGGTAGGGTCTCTCTCTAGCCCAAGCTGACCTGGAATTCTTTATGGGCTTAAAGGTGTGCTACTATACTCAAACTACCGTGGCTGTTGGTGTAGGAAATGTTTTAAAGATATAGAACCTTAAGTATGAGAATCTGAAATTAGTTCTCTGGTCTGTAAGTCTTGTATTAATTGCTTTCTTTTGACTAAATACTACAAGGAGCTTACAGAAGGAAAAATTTTATGTTGGCTTACAGCTTTGAGGACTTACACTCCATCATGGTAGGGAAGTTATGACCAGCAGGAATAAGAGGTCAAGCTGATCATATTGGATCCACAGTTAAGCAGAAAGCTGAACACGATATGGGGCCAGGCTATAAAACTTCAAGGCCCTTGCTTCAGGGACTAACTTTCTCCACTGAAGACTCCACCTCCCAGGGTTCCACAACATTCCCAAAGACCACGGGGGCATCATATATTCCAATCACAGAAGAATACAAGGCAGCCATGATTTTACCATGACTGAATATAGGTCAGAGAATTCAAAGGGCTGGTGCATCCAGGGGCAAAGCACTCTCCATAAAGAGGGATATGCAGAAAAGCACAGGGGACAGCAGAAGAAGAAAGCATGCCCGGAAAGATGAGGGAGTCAGGGGCTCTCAGGTTCCGTGATCCATTTGCACAGACAAATTATGTCTCATTTAGGACCCTCCAACAATGTGGAGACTCTTATCTTCAGGCAAGCTCACACAAAAACTTCCAGTGGGGCTGGAGCGATGGCTTAGTGGTTAAGGCACTCTCCTGCAAAGCCAAAGGACCCAGGTTCGTTTCCCCAGGACCCACATAAGCCAGATGCACAAGGTAGAACATGCATCTAGAGTTCATCTGCAGTGGCTGAAGGCCCTGGCGTGCCTCCCTCTCTCTCTCTCTCTCTCTCTCTCTCTCTCTCTCTCTCTCTCTCTCTCTCTTGCAAATAAACAAAAATTAAACTGAAATAAAATTGATATTAAAACAATTTTTCCAATGTACTTTCTATGCCCTACTCAACACAGAGCTAAATCCAGGCAGAGAAACTGATTAAACCAGGTATAAGGAATACATCAAACCTGCATGTTCCAAACAATATTTTTTGAGGGCTGGAGAAATGGCTTAGCAGTTAAGTTACTTGCCTGCAAAGCCAAAGGACCCAGGTTTGAGTCCCCAGGACCCACATAAGCCAGATGCACATGGTGGCACAAGCATCTGGAGTTTGCTTTCAGTGCTTGAAAGCCCTGATACACCCATTCTCTCTCTTTCAATGTGCCTCTTTTTATTTTTTATAAATAAAATTATTTTAAAAATATGTTTTGAAAATTTGGTTCTGGCCTCTATCAAGGGAACAGTTTCATCCTATTAAATATCACTGACCTGCCTGTCTCCTCCATACCTGCCTATGTCAATTCCCAAATCCCCAGTTTACCAGAGAAAAGAACAGAGCTGCCCCAGTTCATCTATAAGGTATCTCAAGCTGACAGAGTCCCCAATGGCTCTGGAAAACAAGACATTTTTAGTTCATGGCAAGGAAGATTAAAAAAAAGAACAAGAACAAGAACAAGAAGCAGCAGCAGCAGGGCGTGGTGGCGCACACCTTTAATCCCAACACTTGGGAGGCAGAGGTAGGAGAATCGCTATGAGTTCGAGGCCACCCTGAGACTACATAGTGAATTCCAGGTCAGTCTGGGCTAGAGTGAGACCCTATCTCAGAAAACCAAAAAAAAGAGTAAAAGCTCACTTCCTGAAGGGGCACACACATTAAGCTTGCCCATTCAGATGAAGCAAAAGCCAGATGAATCGTGAATTATAATAGATTATCATAGATTAAAGTGATAACCCTAATGGCAGCTGCCACTTCAGCAAATGAATAAATGAACCCAACTTTTCCACCTCCTCTCTCCCTCTCTTGATTCTTTCCTCCCCCTTTTTCTCCCCCCTTCTCTTTCTCTTTTTCTTCCTCCCTGGTTGTCTCCCTCCTTCCCTTTTATATAGAATAAGGCAGCAACACAAGTCCTCTCTCTTCTTTCAGAAATGCATCCTGATCCCAAGACCACTGTTCTAATCCAAGTTATCAGGAACTCGGTGATAACCCAGTGCTAAGCACGCTGGACCTGTGAGCCAGAAGTAGGTAACTCACTAGATTAGTATCATTCAGCGTTCACTCTGTCATTACCAATGAGCAACTGAAAATTATTCATTGCTAATTTTCTTTCTTTTTAAGAACATTTTATTGACAACTTCCATAAACATAAACAATATACTACAATAATAGACCCCTCTCACAACCGTCTCTTTTCCCCTCTCAAATTCTCCTTCCACGAAATCACTTCTTCTTTCCATGTAGTCTCTCCTATTTTGAGGTCATCATTTTTTCCTCCAATTGCACAAGTCTTACGTAGGTAGGTAGCATCAGCCACTGAGAAGTTATGAATGTCAAGGCCCCATTGTGTTTGAAAGACAGTTTTGCAGAGCATCTTCCCCTCCTTTGACTCTTGCATTCCTGCCTCCATCTCTTCTGCAACGGTCCCTGAGCCTTCCTTGCAGGGTGTGATGGAGATGTCTCATTTAGTGCTGAACACTCCTCTGTCACTTCTCAGCACTTTGTTGAGTTTTGAGTCACCCCAGTGGTCACCACCATCTGAAAAGAGAAGCTTATCTCACCAAAACCCAGAGTAGCATGAATAAGGGGAAATAAACATAAATATTTAAAGGACAGTTTTGGTGCACATAATATATCCATTTAGCCAGACAGTAGTACAGTTTCCCCCCAGGTCCCATGACCTCCCAAGCCATGGGAGTTTCATTAGTTTGAAGGACCAGGTAGGAATTCTATCTCTCAAGTAGAAAAGTGGGCCTCAAATCCAGTGAGGGCTCACTTCCCCCAGAACGAACCTGCCACCATTGCACCAGATGGGTCATTTGTTCTGATTGGCCGACCATGAATGTTGCATGGTTCCACGGCTGGTTAAGACTATTGATCGATGACTTTTTTCCTCCCACAGGCTGCATAGTCTTTACAGCCTCCTGACAGCCAGTCGAGAGACAGGAGGCTTCCAGCTCAGCTCCAGCTTGACTTAGTGCCCTGCAGCCCAAGCGTGTGGAGTCTTCAGCAATAGGGTCTTACCATCTAGTTCTGATGGGCAATTAAGAGCCACTGTAATATTTTGGGGACACCAGGGGTCTCCCTGGCCAACAGCTATGGCTTCTGGGCACAACTTGATCCAATTCCACAAGATCTCTTTCTAATTATCAATATGAATATATTTAAACTGAATATTTAGAAACTTTGTTACAATGTAATTCTGTAATTTCATGTCAGCTGAGCCTAATATTTTAAAAAATCTAAATCTGTACTTTGTGTGTGTTTATAATTTTTACTCATTCAGTTTTTTTTTTAATTAAATTTTACCAAAAGAGCAGCCTGAAAAGGATTGGAAATTTAATTTAAAAAAAATTACATCACATAGAGAGATTTCCTAAAGCATGATCATATCAACCAACTAGCCAGTTTTCCATGGCTCACAATCTCTAAATGATTTTTAGTTGTTTAAGAGGATTGGAAAGAAGGGAAGGCAAAGGAGGAGGAAAAATAAGAAAAAGGGGAAGAAGAGAAAAAAAATGGAGGAGGACAAAGAGGAGGAGCAGAAAGGAGACAAGAAGGAAGAGAGAGAACAAGGGGTAGGTGAGGAAAAAGGAGAGGAAGAGGAAACAGAAACTACCTATGATCCTCGAAGCTCAAAATATTTACAGAAGCGAATGTATTCATCCCTCTTCTCGATCCCTTGGTAAGCTGGTTAGGTCTGACACAGCCCCTCACAAATCCAGGAGCCTGTAGGTCCCGTGCTCTTGCCGTGCTCCCAGAGCAGCTCCGGGTAAGGAGCAAGGGGCTACATTAGGCACCTCTTCTGTCTTTCAGTGCTCACAGACCCGTGAGTCAGATTGGGTGTAAAGGTCACTTAGATACATTGCCCTGGGAAGAGTCCCTGGCTTCCGTGGAGCACGCGGGAGGAAGGGCTCTGTGACAGGTCCACATGGAAGCGCGAGCTCTTCCGACAACGCGGCATGCTGCAGCAGCTCCAGCGTGCAAGGGGCCTCAGGTAGGACTGGTCCTTGGAGCTTTCTGCAGGACCCCTGTACATGAACTGCTGTGGAGACCCTGGCAGTCCAGAGTAAATCGCACTCCTGGCTGTGAAAGAGAAAAAAAAAAAAACCTTCTCTTTTGCAATTACCGATTCTGCTACACACTGGGCCCTGAACACTTGACATGAGTCTTGGAGTTGCGAAGCACCTTGAACTGCCGATCCTAAGTTTAGCACCGTTTGGAGCATCTCGCCACGAGGTTGATGTGGGTGGCAGGAATGCATCGTCAAGTGGAAGAGCATTGTGAGATTGGGTTCAGGGGGGTCTTGCAGACAACTCAGCGTGTGACCCAGTGATTTATAGTCCTCTGGAATCTCTTCTTACATTATGTCTTCCCCCTCACCTCGCAATTATAGCCTTGTAAAGAGTTCTGTCTGCTGAGAAAACAGTGGGGTATGTGGTATGGTTCACATCCTATACTGGAAGGCTTTATGGCACCATCCGTATACGGATGGCCGTAGTAAGATGGAGGGGAGTCACTTAAGGCAACTTTTGCTTCGCCTGAAAAATAAGCTTGCCTAAAAGGCAAGGGGCAAGCCTACATTTATTTAAAGGCAGTTGCTAGCAGCCTAGCTGTATAGGCAGAAATTTGAGAAGAGCAAGATCCCACATTAGACAAACAGGTCAAGAGAAATGGTAGATAGATCTTTGTAGAATAAGCGCCCACCGCACTGAAAGCAGTATTTGAACGCGCATCCCACGTAACTGTGGTAGACGGAGCATGGAAGAGCCTTCCAAATGCAGACACAAGGCACGGTGTCCTGTCTGTGACCTTAGCCATGACCGAAGTGACCACAACCATGTACATGCTCCACAACATGGGCTTTCACTGTCTGTGGTCTATGTGGCCACATCCCGAGCTGAGGGAGGGACCTGTCAGACGCAAGACACCAAATCTGAATGCCACCTGGGCAAACTATGATTGTCTAAGGTACAAACTCAGGATGAGGCATTTTGAAATGGGTAGTGGTTGGCAATTGTTGCAGACGATGGGGGGGGGGGGATGACATGTGACTGAAAGACCCCCAGAGGGAGACCTTCACTCAAGTCTCGCGATAGCACGCACCCAAAGACACACGGGAGACCCAACTTGCTGCAAAAGCATGAGGCTTTATTCGGGAAACCAGAGCTCTGGGGTCAACACGTATGTCATGCAGGAGACAGAGGAGTCGACCCTGACCCTATTGGGTGTTTCTTTTTATAGGGTTTTTAGCAAGGAAGGGAAAGCGGGGGGGGGGGGGTTCACAAGGGTATTTGCAAAGCTTGTACAGTTATGTCTACATATCTTATTTGTGCATAACCAGAGTTTAAGTCCTTGGTCAGGCTGTCTTGGGAAACTATTTTATTATTTTGGTTTTTCTCAAAACTGTATTTTTGTTTTTCCTCTTCCTGGGACATAAAGTTTAGGTTGACCCGACCAACCCATATCTTGGGCCACCCGCAGCCTATCTTTTTGATTTACTCCTGAATATACAGTTCAGGCTGTCCCCTAGCTGTAGCAACCAGCTGTTTCTTCACTAAAACTTTTCCATCCTGCCTTTCATTCCCCACTTCTTTTTCTGAATAGTTCTAATCCTAGAACTATTTTTTTTTAATATTGATCCTTTATCAGGGAGACCAGGTTTATTAATTTTATTTGAGGAACTTTAAACAAACTTATTTTAAGCAAACAATCTATGACTACAGGAATTCATGGTGTAGACAGTCTATTCCCCCATTTATTTTTCCCTCTCATGAGAAGACACTCCAACTGCTTTAGGGGACTGGGTCAAAGACATCAGATCATTTATTATTTCCTGCTAAACGGGACACGAAGTGGGGACTTGTTGCACTTAGAGAATCTCTTCCAGAGAGGGGAACTACTTTAATGGACCCCAGAGTGTAGTAAGATAAGTCTTGAAAGAGAACTTTGGAAAGAAAGAATAAAAGTAAGGAGTTACTGAGAAGTGAGCACACAGCAAACTGGTCTTTTTTGTAGGTCGAGGGAATCCAGGTAGACAGGCTTGGGAGATGCAAACACATGTCTACTCCGCCCAGTCATGGCTCAGACAACAAGACCAAAGGGTGAGTGCACCAAACCCAGTTGTGGTGAACGAATGAGTTCACTGGGATTGCTTACAGAGCAGGGGGAACAGGTTGCTTACAGGAACACAGGGTGTCTCAAAAGCAGTTACGTCACCGCAAAGCCCGCCCAGCGTAGGTGACGGCTCGTGCAGGCTGCATTTCCCCACCATAATGCATCTCTTGCAGGCAGCTGAGTCATCCGGAGAGTCCTTTCCCACGTAGTTGTTTGTTCTTTACCTAATCTTGGGAGGGAGCTCACAACTTTTGTTCCTAGACTTGTTGATCACCTGAGTCTCCTAGTAGCTCAATGCAAAGAAAATTGCTGCACAACGCTGGTCAGACTCTGCCCGTCCCTCAAGTTGTTTACTGCTTCTCTAGCCTTGGCGAGTGGTCTTTAGGTTTCTTTAAGCTCCCCCATAACTGCTGACCCCTTAATTCTCTCCTCCCTCCAGAAAGGCACAGTATTTTTTTCTGATTCATTGTTTTTATTATCATCATCATCATCATCATTAATTGCATACTCTAATGTGTGGACCATATTGCATATTGGTCATATTCCCATCTGGTTGTGCTCTTTATGTCTTCTCTTCCCTGCCCCATTCCACTGGGGGCCTTCCGCAGTAGGGTTGCTGGTATTCAGCATGGGATCATGAATGCACCACTCAGCCTCTATGGGGCAGATAATGTCTCAGAATACTCCTTCCCATCCTGTGGATCTCACAGTCTTTCTGTCCCCTCTTTCGCAATGTTCCCTGAGCCTGGGCTGGCATGTTTTAAGACTCGACTGCTGCTGAGCTCTCTGAATCCTCTGATTTCCGGGTTTGATGAGTTCCGAGTCTCCTCGGCGTCTTTGCTATTCCCCAGGCCCCTGTGATCCCGTGCTCCCTTCAGCCCGTGAGTTGCCAGCAACACAACTCGTGAACTCGCAATGGTACTTGAGAATTGCAAGCTTTTGCCTTGAAAATATGCCTCGGGCTGTGGAGAAGGTTTCCCTGACACATGAACAGTGTGAGTCACGGACACTCAAGTTCGTGGTTGTAGGGCTCACTCTGCCAGTGCCAAGTCCTGGATCCCAGTTGATAGAACCATCCATATGCTCCTCTTTAAATTGAAAAAAATTATATATACATATATATGCATATTGTTTTGAATTATGCATATATTGTATAATAGCTAATTCAAGCCAACGAATATGTATTTTCTCACATACTTATTTTTGTGGTGAGAACACGGAATCTGTTCCCTTAGAAATATCAAAAATTCAATCCATTGTTACTGACTCCGTTCACTGTGTATATGACAGATCTCTTAACTTCATTTGTCCTGTCTAACGAGGGTTTATATCTCCTTTCACCATCATCTTCCTGGCATCCACCCTAAGCCCTCTGATAACCCACAATTTTACTCTACACTTTCCCGAGATCAACATTTTACATGCCATATATAACTGAGACCATGCGAAACACTTCATTCTGTGCCTGGCTTGATTCACTTAACATGATATCGGCTAGTTCCATGCCTGAGTGTGGTTGCAAATGCCAGGATGTCTGGAGGAGCATGTTGTAAGGAGTCCTGCCTCTGCTCATTCTAACAGGAGTGAGAACATCTCATTGTAGTTAAAAGTTCTGAGTAAACGCATCCTCTGTGTATTTGTATGATAAATTAGGGCCTTATAAAGTTCGGGACCAGGGAAAGGCACTACCTAACACAAATATAAAGGCAGCTAGGAAAACCATAAAGGGGTTTGTGTATTGATACCATAATTTATGACCAGTATGTTATTATCATTTTGAAAGCCACCATGAGAAAATGGTATGTATTATTTGTTTATGAATGTAAAACCTTTGAAATACCTCAGATGATTTCTTTCCTTGCTGCATAAATAAAACACTTATTATGTTATTTTATTATATTATATTATGCTTATTATTTATAAATAAAACAGCTTACATGTAATTTTTGACAAGGCCTTGAAGTTATGCTCTCCATTTATTACATCAGTCCAGAAGAGCATTCAACATGCCTTCAGCATGATCCACTGGAAATACAAAGGCTCACATACTATTTTAAGTTTTTTTAATTATACGACAGAAATGCTTACCACAAACATATTTTAAATAGCCAGCAGAGAAACTAGCCAAGCATGTATGTAGCCTAAGAGCATATGCTGGGGGGGGGGGGACTCCCTACTGAATTCATGTTATCTAAACCCACACAGAGGACATCAATTGCTGCCTAGGAAGTAAAGAACATTTCAGGCTCATTGTAATCCTAAGATTAAAAGGATAGAAAAGATGCTGAGATATCTTCAAGTTCATCAAGATTAGACTTAAATTGCTCCAAGGAGAACAGAATGCAATCTCCTTAAACTCTCTGCAGAGGGGATATTCACCGTTCTCACTAACGTTCATGCTGTTGGGCCCCAGCCGAGTTCTTTGATATGACTCTAACTTAAACCACTTCTGACGATATCTCCTGTCCATTATTGCACAGCAAACAGCAAACAAACTCACCTTGCATCCTTCATTGCCAATGAATCTTCCAAATTTGTTTATTTATGCCTATGTAGTAGATAGGTGACCCTGAAGCCTAGGTTCATTAATTCAGCAATTTGTATCTCCTGTACTGAAAACAGTTTAGAAAGAAAAAGACAAAATATACTTCAAGCCAAAACTGTAAACAATGTTATCTTTTACCTTTGAAGCTTTTTATGGTTCTAAACTATTTTCGTCATTTTAATAATATTCAGACTTTGTAAAAATCTGGTAATAATTTTCCAGGATTACTTTTATCAGTGGTATCATCTAAAATGCCACAAAAAGGTAGGGCACCTTGCCTGTTGGAACATTATCTTTTAGTTCCTTGCCTGAGGCTCTTTCTTTTTTAAAAACAAATATTTATTTATTTGAAAGACAAAGAGGGAGAGAGAGGGAAAGAATGGGCATACCATGGCCTCCAGCCACTGCAAACAAACTCCAGATGCGTGCGCCCCCTTGTGCATCTTGCTAACGTGGGTCCTGGGGAATCCAACCGAGGTCCTTTGGCTTTCCAGGCAAACACCTTAATCATTAAGCCATCCCTTTAGCCCTGAGGCTCTTTCCATTATACCTGCTTGATGAATAATAATTTTTTAACAGTAGATTTCTTCTTCAGTGTAAGCTGAAGCAGTAGCCCTAAGTAATCTGAGAACCCAGAGCGAGTGCCATTAGTGCGTAAGTCTACCCAGGGTAAAAACAATAGACCTACACAAAGTTTAACGTGTGTCCTAAGTCTATAAACATTTGATGGGAAAATGAAGGAGATGACAGAGATGATGTGCCTGACTCAGGAAAAACGATGTTAGACCATTCCCTGGCATAGCTTTCTCTCATTCACTCTCATTTTCTCTCATTCTCTCTCTCTCTATCTATTTATCTATATGTGTGTGTGTGTGTGTGTGTTGTGTGTGTGTACCTTTCTTGCACACACACACATGTTCTAGGATCTCTTGCCACTTTGCACAACGAATGATTATCTACCTTTACGTGGGCAGACGGGGAATTGAAGTTGGGCCCACAGGCTTGACAAGCCGGCACCTTTAAGCACATCCTAGCCTCTCCCTGTGTGTTGCCATGGCATTTCGCCAGTCAGAGTCCTTCCTCTCACCTGGCCGCCTTTTGTTCCCTGTGCTGCGGGGCGGTGCATGCGGCTCCCACATAAACACGCCCCTGGGCAGATTGTGTTACTTCTTTGAGCAGGTGCAGCCCAGGTCCTGTTTTGATTCATTTGCTGTAATTAGAGATAATTTGGTTATAAGAAAAAAATAGCTCCCAACTTGTTTGATCATTTTATTCCCAAAGAAAACTCACTCAGAAAGATACAAAGCAGAACACGAGGCTCCTGTGCAGCCTCTCTGAGCTCAGGCTCGAGGCCACCACCACCTCCTCCGACAACGCGCCTCCACTGCCCCCCGCAGCCCGCAGAAATCCCGTGGCCGCAGGCAACAACTTCCATTTTCGGAACCTGCCAGAAACCGACCAAAGCTGGTTCGCTCTGCATGTCCCAGCCGGGTCGGATGCTCAGCACATCAAGCCCAGGCCTCGCCCAGCAGAAAAGTGCAAACGCGCGCTCACAGAGCGAACGCGTCCACACGCATCACCAACCAGAGGCCACGCAAGCCCTTCGGCCGACGACGCAGCTTCTTTGCCTGTAGAACACACTGTGGGGATAAACAGAGACCTCTGAACACAGTCGTGTTTCCCGACTATGCTTGCAGAGGGTGGTGCACGTTAGTTTGAGAAACTTGTGTTCCTGTGATGAGCATCTGTAGATACATTCCTATGAAACATTACGACACTTTATAACAACAAAAACAACATCTCTGTGTTTTGCCCCAAAAATCTAAAAACATAATTCTACTATGTAATCCAGGTAGTTATCTATTGCCTTGTTCCACCATAGAGTTGTTTTGGGTACGTGTGTCTATGTGCCTGTTCGTGTGGGGGGAGGCACATGTATAGGGCTGGCACACGTGTGTTCATTCCTGTGGAGTCCAGAGACCACTTTGGGAGTCATTCCTCACAAGAGCTGTCCACCCTTTTCTTTCTTTTTTTTTGTTTTTTGGAGATAGGTTCTCTAACTGACCCAGAGCTTGCCCGTTAGGCTGGACTTGGTGTTCAGAGAGCCCCAGACTCCTTCGGTCTCTGCCTCCCCAGCGCTTCCATCGCAGCCTCTTGGACAACACCCAGCAGTGGTGCCGGGGAGTGAACTCTGCTCACGCGTGTAGGACACGCACTTCCGTGACTGAGCGATCTCCTTGGCTGCTACTGCAGGGCTTTATTGCTTAAGTCTGATTAGTGTTTATGATCATACTTATGAGGCATGAAATGACTGCCAGAAGTAGACACTTTTAATTTGAACCATTCAATACCAGATGTCTTTAATCTTCTTTGAATTTAGTTTCTAGCTGATTCACAAAAACAAAACCTTCTACCCTCAGCTTCTATGAGGTCGACCTCATGAGTGAGATCATGTAATACTTGGTGTGCATCATAATCCACAATGTGCTTGGAAGCCCTGGAGGTTTTCAAGTTTGAGAGGCGCTACCACAAGGCATAGTCACTTACTGAGCTCTTGCTGTGGCCTACATGTTTTTCTGAGGTTGTGGTAATGTCGTGCTTGACTTTGACACTGATCTCATGAAGACGGTGTTACTATCTTCCTTGTGTAGATAAGGAAACAGAAGCCTACAAGCCAGTGTCCAAATGTCCGCTGGCCCAACCTGAGCCATATCCCGTAGGTCTCGCATATCTCATCCAAATTGTTTCTTCTCCATGGCACGAGCTTAGGAAAAGGAGCAGGTACATGATAGGTGTGATACTTTATTTACATTGGCAACAGGGAAGGATTGTTGGTTGTTAGGGGAGCTAAGAAGTATGATATGAACATATAGGACAAAGAAAAAAGAATTTTGAATCTGGTCAACCCTGGGACATGAAAATAGAGCTGCCAGAGTTTTCAAATAATAATGCAAGGTACCAAGTTAAATATAAATTTCAGGCAGGCCATGAATATTCTCAGTATAAGCATTTCCTAATACAATAGTTGAGATACACCCACATAAAAAGTCACTCATTAGTTATCTGATGTTGAAATAATGCCCTGAGTTTTCTGGGGGTCCTCACCGTGTAAAGGAGTTGTGCATACGAGGCACAAAGGGGGAAGTAAGTGGAACCACAGCTGAGGAAACCAAGGCTCAGCGCTCCAGGTAAGGAGGAACCACTTGGGGCTCGGAGACAAACATGGCCGTGATTAAATTTCGGCCTCTGGAAGATTAATGGAGCGGAGAAAGGTAAAACTGATTACAGTCGTGAAGAGCCGCGGGCAGCAACTCAGAGGAACAGGCTGAATTGTGCCAGTGGCCATAGGACCAAAGGACCGGCGGAGACGCAAGGGGCCGAAGAGAGAGCCTCATCAAAGGGTGCACTCTGCACTCACTGACGGACATTTGCCTATTTAGATTTGTAGTACTGACCAACACCTTTAAAAATAGATGCCATTTTCAAATATTTCTATGTCAAAAAAAAAAAAATTAGTTGAAATGCTTTCTGGAACATATCCCCCACGCTGGGTGACATTTTTCTCAGAAGCTATGTAAATAGCTCACACTCAATCCCAAGTTCCTCCACTAACTTCACGAGTAGTTTTTTATCATGGCAGTGAACCCAGAGCACACATTCAAGAGGCGTATGACGGATTAAGGACAGCTCTGGGCAGCCAGGGAGAATGAAAAGTGGAAGAGTGAATGCTGCCATACGCCAGACAGAAACCTCACCTCTGGTGGCCGTTTTTCAAGCGTGAACTTTATCTTCCGCCCCAGGACTGCCGTGTTAACCAACCCCTATGTGCATGGCGCTCTAAATTCACGGTAGTTCCCTACAGAGGCTTCCGGCACCATCCCTTACGCTTAGTCTCTAGTTGTCATACAACTGTCATCTTGTCATCACATCACAGGCAATAAATGCTAAAAAGGGTGGGGGGGGGGCTGGAGGGATGGCTTAGTGGTTAAGGCATTTGTCTGCAAAGCCCAAGGACCCAGGTTCAATTCCCCAGGACCCACGTTAGCCAAATGCACAAGGGGGTGCACATGTCTGGAGTTCGTTTGCAGTGGCTGGAGGCCACTTTCTCTCTCTCTCTCTGTCCCCCTCTCTCTGCCAAATAAATAAATAAATAAATAAATATTTTTTAATGCTAAAAAAAAAAAAAGGATAGAGAGATGGCTCACCGAGTAAAATGCTTAGCATTAAGACCTGAGTTGGCATTCCTAGGTCCCACATAAAAGCCAGATATGATGGCACATGCCCACAATCCCAGCACTGGAGAATCCGATGTGAAAGAATCCTCCGGGCAAACTGGATAGGTTGCCGAGTCTAATCCGTGAGCTCTAGGTTCAGTGTGAGATCCTGTCTCCGAAGATTCCATGGAGAATGCTTGAGGGAGACATCTGACACTGACCCCTGACCACCACAGCATGTGCGCACACACACACACACACACACACACACACACACACACATCTGCGTGCACACATGCATCCACACAAATACAGACGTGCATATACATGTAAAAAATGCTTAATCAAATGATTTTGTGTCTCTATTATACTCTGTAGAGCAAAAGTTAGCCAACTAAAGCCACAAAGCACTGACCTATAGCTTGTTTTCAATAGTTCCATCAAAACACAGACATGCCTACTTCCTCTGAGAATGAGTAGCAAAAAGGGAAGGAATGAGATTTTTACATCCCATAAAGCTGGCAAAGAGTCCTTAAGAAACAGAAAGCAAACATTACAACTGTTCTATCATGCATTGCAGAGCAAAGCAACCCCACTCATATGCACAATGTCTTTGACAGTTGAGGTACATGACAGGAAGTAACCTACAACCATTATTTGGCACCCACCAGCTGAGAATATAGAATATCTCTGGGCTAGGATTCTAGACAGAAAAAATAAAAACAATTTCTCCAATAACTAAAAAGCATGGATCCATAAATTTTATTTCTCTCCACTGGTATATGCAGAGTTAGACAAAACATATTTTGTTTGTTTGTTCTTGTTTCACCATTTGATAAATTATCTGTCTTGCAGGAAACAATCTCCAACAGATTGCAGTTAAATATCAAGTTCATCTTATTCTATTATTTCTCATTCATATGTTTGCTTCATTGGTATGCCTGCCATGAAAGGAAAAGAAAACATCATTTTCATACACTTCTCAAATTCATTTGACTAGAGGAATTTTATGGTGCTTTATTCTTATTTCACCATGTACCTCTGAGTAAATTGGGTTCTTTGATTAAGTTTGAATTGGATTGTGCTGTATGATAACCACTTGCTAGTAGTTTCCAACAAAAAATAAGTCAGCACTTGGGGGGGGGGGTCACACAGTGAATTCACCTAATGCTACATCTGTGTAATAGCCCTTTTATAGGGTTGAATTTAAAAAGAGAGAGAGAGAGAGAAAATACATCATCAGTTTGATCAGGGAAGTTTAACTATTAAGAAATATGCCTAGCACAGAGGAACTAACATCTTACTAGTTAAAAAATACAAAAGGGTCTAGGGAGATAGTACAGACTAAGCATGAGGACCTGAGTTCAAATCCCCAGAACCCACATAAAAAGGCCAGGCACTGGGCTGGAGAGATGGTTTAGCAGTTAAGAGGATTACCTGCTGTGGGGGTTTGATTCAGGTGTCCCGCATCAACTCAGGTGTTCTGAATGCTAGGTTCCCGGCTGATGGAGATTTGGGAACTAGCGCCTCCTGGAGGCAGTGTGTTGTTGGGGGCGGGCTTATGGCTGTTACAGCCAGTGTCCCCTTGCCAGTATTTGGCACACTCTCCTGTTGCTGTTGTCCACCTGATGTTGGCCAGAGGGTCCAACCTCTGCTCATGTTGTCGTTTTTCCCCTGCCATCATGGAGCTTCCTCTAGAGTCTGTAAGCCAATATAAACCTCTTTTTTTTTTTTTTTTTCCCCCAGAAGCTGCTCTTGGTTGGGAGATTTCTACCAGCAATGTGAATCTGACTGAAACACCTGCAAAGCCCAAGGACCCACATTCTACCCTCCAGATCCCACATAAGCCAGACACACAAAGGTGAGGCATGCACAAGGTTGCACATTCCTACTAGGGAGCACAAGGGCCTGGATTTCGATTGCTGGTACTTCCAGTGCTGGAGAGCCAGGCGTGAGGAGATCCTTGGGCTCGCAGGCCCGCCTAGTCAAATCACTGAGCTTTAGGTTCAGAAAGAGAGAGAGAAAAAAAACCTGATTCAACATATAAATATGGGAGATAATGATTAAAGTGGACACCCAACTTCAACTGGCTTTGACATTCACATGCACACACAGGTGCACCTACCACACTACACATGTAGGTGTAGACACATACATGTGCAGGGCGCACATATAAGAGAACAAAAAAGACTTCAAGCGAAGTGGACAGGAGAAAAAACAATGTCGGTAGGGCTAAAGAGGTGACGCAAAGAAGGAACACACTCAGCAGAGGGTTCCATCTAAGCTCAGATGAGGTCTTCATGGCAGGAATGGCAGCTGATAGGTACCTTTCCTAAATCATTGTACATTGACACTGGTAAGGAAAGAAAGAGAGAGTGAAAGAAGAAGGAAGGGAGGGAGGGAGGGAGGGAGGGAGGGAGGGAGGGAGGAAGGGAGGAAGGAAGGAAGGAAGAAAGGAAAAGATCAAATCAATCAAATAGCACAGGACTTACCAGAAAGTTCCCCACTAGGATGCAGAGGAATTCACTTGGAAATTACCACCGATGAGGACAATAGTGGAACTACCCACCAAGCCACTGTTTGACCGGACTGTGCCCTAGAAACAAGGGGGCTTTAAACTGAAGAGGTCCTTTTCTCTTGTAGCATTCCTGTACTGCCCTCTTTGGGCAAAGTTTAGTACTACACCTAGTTTTAAAACACTTTTTTAACAGTTTAGCTTCAGCCTCATGAATTCCTCAGACGTGTGAGTCTGGAGCTAAAAGACAATAAATTGCTGATTGGCATGAACAATTGTATCTTTTAAACATGGCCTGCATTATTGAATCAACACATACATTCTTAGAAGTTACTGGATCTCTTTATGATATCCTCGTGCCAGAGAGCTATCCCTGCCCTGAACGGGCACAGGGATGTGGTTGCAGATGTGCCGTATGCTGCAATTTGACTGACAACTACATGACTATTTCCAAACCCACGCTAATGTCTTTTTCTTAGATTTAATCCCTCCAGCCCTTTGAAGTTAAATATTGTGTGTCACACCACCCGTTCCTCAAAGGGCAGTTCAAAGTCACTGTCTTCATTGTCTTTCCTAGACTTTTCATATGAACGGCTTACCTCTACTCTGAGCCTATGGTCCCTATTACAGGTTGGTACAGGTGAAGGGGACACAGGTGAACACAGGCTGACTCCCCATGCGGCAGTTCTTTGGTAAGGTGGGAAACAGAGAATGCTGGAAGAGGTGAGAGAAAAGTCAGGATTGTTTCTGAACAGGAAAAGGGACCGTCATTACCAAACACTGCTGATGAAAAGAGAGAGGTGAAAACTGAAGGGAGACCACAACACTGAATGCTGAAGCAAGTGGACTTGTCAGAATGGTGGAGACAAGTCAGATCGGACTGGGCCAAAAAGAGAATGACAAAGGAGGGCGAAAGACTGCGTAGAGCTAAGTCGTCAAATGAGGAAACTGCTTGATCAAAGACGGACGTTCTCTTACTTTTAGGGTAAAATATTTGCAGCCTGATTTCTGTATCTATGCAAGTGATATACAGGAATAGAAAATATTTAGAGGCAAATGAGACCCTAAGGCTAGAGAAACTGATAGCTAACACATAACTACAGAACTATATGTTAGAATGAGACTACTTCAATCAATAAATAAGAAAAAAGTAAATATAGGAATATCGATGCGGTGGATCAGGGGTTGGATTATGATAGCTAAAATAGACCCTTCCTTCGTTAAGTTGCTTATTTTCACATATTTTGTCACTGCAATGAGAAAAGCAACTAAGCCATCTCCTAACTGAGCTCTGTGCTTATGGCAACTTTCTCATATGAAATTAATCATTCCTAAAAAATACACACAACCTTCCTCAACGTCCTTCACAATGATTTTCTGCTCTGCCATGTCCTGTCTTGCATTTAACATTTTCTGTTTTGATTTTTTTTTTTGAGTCAGGGTATCAGGCTTACCTAGAACTCACTTTGTAGCTCCAGGTCGGCCTTAAACCTGCCAAGGATCCCCTTATGTGAGCCTCCTGAGTGCTACGATTAAAGGTGTTAGCCACTACTCACAGCTGCCAACTTGACATTTAAGAATTCATTTTACTGTAAAACCACACGAAGTTGAGATACCTCACCCAGGATCATTCCAGTGCTCCTTTGCATAGATAATTTTAGCTGAGTCACTCCTTTCTCCAGAAACATGCCTCTCTTCATTTTTACCTGACAAAAATCTTTCACTTCTTGCCATCCAATCTCAAATATTTTCTTTCCAATGAATATTTTCCTGTTGCTGCATTAAATAACTCCTCACTCCTTACTCTGATGAACATTTCATAGTTCCCTAATGTCAATTACCATGCTCCATGGGTATTTTATTGCATTGTCCGCTATCTTTAGAAAACACCAGCTGATAACCAACTTGTAGTCTAGAACTGTTTTGGGGGGGCCAGTAGAATGTGGAAGGTGATGCATTAACTCTGACAATTGGGTATGAAGCCCAGCTGTGGAGTTTCAAGAGGGTCTCTGCAGCCCTGAATTTCTGATTCAATGACATATAGGTAATACCGTCAGCTTCACACATAAGGGAACCAACAGAATGTTGTACTCAAAGCAAGTGTCAAATGAACCAGTTCTTCCTTTGCTTCATCTCTTTAAGTCCTTCCCGGCCCGTGACAATAAAAGTGTTCAGCAACTTTAGTGTGTTTGCGTGGAAATGAGGGCCAGGGAAGATTTCCCATCCTGAGAACTCAATGTAGTCAGTTGAGCATTCCCACATGGATATTTCCAGTAGGAATATCTGCCAAACACTGTAATTTTCCCAACATCAGCTTCTCCTACATTGGAAGTGATTTATCTATGCACCTAATGCCCCCAACAGTTGGAGGCCTAGGAAGAAGAGTCGCCAGGAGAGGCAGATTTCTAAAGCCAGATTCCTTCTTCAGGATCCGAGGCATGTGGAGGGGTAAATATTGAACTCATAAGTCACTAAATCAAAGTATCACTTTAGTTTTGCATTGCTCCGTGCAGGCAGCTACTCAGTTTTATATGGAAACAGTAGTGCCTTCTCTTCCGCATCTGACCTGACTCTTCATTTTATCTGCCCCTCGTTTTTCATTACTCTCATCCAATGCAATTAATACCATCAAAAGGACATTTCCCCATGCTTTCATTTAAAAAATTGAAATGTTAGGGGCAGGGGAGGTGGCTTAGTAGGTAAAGAGCTTTCCATGCAAGCATGATTCCCTGAGTTTGGATCCCCAGCACCCTTGTAAAAAGATGGGTGCTTTTACACTAATACCTGTAATCCCAGCATACCTGGGAAAAGAGATTGAGACAGGAGAATCAATCAGAAGCTTTCAGGCCAGCAAGCCCAGAGAACCAGCAGCAACCAGCAAAACAAGACTCTCTTCCTCAAACAAGGTGAAAGATGAGGACTACCCAGAGTTGTCTTATGATCTCCACATGTGGACCACAGCATGCATTAATACACACACACACACACACACACACACACACAAAGAGACAGAGAGAGAGCACAAAAATATCAAAAAGTTACTTAACCCACATAATCTGACATTGAGTTATAAATGGATGCATGAATACTGGGTTAAATGCTCCACTTTTATATAATACTCAAGGAATAAACAACTTTTTTTCAATAATTACTCAGGCAAAGCATATAATTTCACTTTGATGTCTATCTGCTGAAAACGTAACTTTTATTTCAGATTGGCCTATGGGGGCTCAATCTGTAATCTCATTTCTACCCTACTTGAAATTCATTTCCATGATAAGAATATATTGTATTCTGAGCAAATAAAAACTCTGGACAGTAAAACAAATACAGGGAATAAGTCATGAGCTACATTTCAACAAACTTAACTTATTAATCAGTTTAGCCAACATTTTTAAAGGTATAGCCAAATTGGCCTTAAATCTTTTATTTGAAAAAAAATTATTCTATGAGAGCTGGAGAGATTGCTTAGTGGTTAAGGCACTGGCCTGGAAAGCTAAAGGACCAAGGTTGGATTCCCCAGGATCCATTTACGCCAGACACACAAAGTGACACCTGCATCTGGAATTGTTTGCAGTGGCTAGAAGCCCTGGTATATATCTCTCTCTCTTTTTCCTTTTCTCAAATAAATAAAAATATTTTAAAATTCTTCTCTGAACATGGGGAAGAAATATAACTCTTTTAAACCTCAGATATAGACTAGTAACCAATTCAATATAATTTTATAGATATGTCTTATAATTATAAGACTCTTGACTGCCATCTTTGCAATAAGACTTGTATAAAGAAGAGAAACTCAATTACATGATGAAGTCTAAACACAATGCTGAGGCTACCACCTTAAGAGTTACGTTACAATGTTGAAAAATTCACAATGACATTTCCCTTGGAAAAAATGCAATTCTACAAACAAAGGACTCATCTTTAAGATCCTGGAGTATTTGAACCACTAGAATCACAGAGGGAACTCAGTTTAGTGTTTTATACTTGAAGTTAAAACTCAGGGAAAGCCAGGGTGGTGGCGCACGC